>NC_133320.1:25424907-25428739 GCF_012295235.1 Primulina huaijiensis
GAAAACATAAACCATGCATAAACTCTCATCCCATAGCTATCATCCTGGAGAGTCCAATAATGTGGATCACCGAGCAAAATATAGATCGCAATCCCGTAAGAACAAAATATATCCAGCATCTGAATCAAAAGAGCAGAGAGATCAATCCCATGATGTAGGGGTCCGATATGGCGGCCAAGGAGAAGCAGTAGTAAACACCCGCCAAGAACCATGACTGGGCCAAATGAAAACACCAACAGAAATAGTGTAGAAACCCATCCGGAACAAACAAAATGAACACATCAGGTGCAAGTGTCTGAACCCACTTGCACAGACCATATGGAAGTGAAAAACAACCTCCAAGTACACTAACCTGCAATAAATATATAGATATATATATATATATATGTATAGATATAGAAATAAATATAGAGCCAGATAGCATAAAGAAAATAGATCCAAAAAAGAAGAAGGGGCTGCAAATGGCTAAGAGGATCTGTTTCTGAGGTATGGAAGCCTAGAACGATCAGATCTAGCAAGGATGGAGATGTCTGGAGGTAGGGAAGGACCTAACTCTAAGGTATACTGCCTAAAATTATGGGCCCTCGCCGCCAAGGCATCCGACACTGAATTCCCTTCCCGGTAAATATGTGATAAATGAACAGATCGCCCCCTCATCAACAAAAGAATCCGAGTAACAAAATGTTCAAGATCCCAGCAGCACCGACGAGAACGAAGTAAAAGAATGGAAATCCAAGAATCAGTCTCAAACCAAAGTGGGAAGAGATGAAGATCGGAAGAAATGAGAAGACCCCTCCAAATAGCCCATAACTCTGCCCGGACATTGGTCCCAACTCCAATGAACTCGCTGAAAGAAACCACCACATGCCCAGAGGAGTCACGCACAACACCACCAACAGTAGAGGCCCTAGGACTACCTCTCGAACTCCCATCAACGTTCAATTTAAAACACCCGAACGGAGGCCGCAACCAACGAACAATCGCCATGCGATGAACCCTACGCAACTGAACAAAAATCCCCATCATTCTCGCAGCCTGCAAAACACCCCGCCAGTGCAAGGGCTTAACAGTAGATGCAGCGTGAGCGAGACGTAAATAAGACAAAATCTGAGACTTAACAGTCTCCCCAGAAATGTGCAAATGACGGTGTTTCGCATCATTCCTGGCTGTCCAGAGAAACCATAACACGATGAAAGGCAAAAACTCCTTTACGTGGCCCCTAGGAGTCCACCCCGTATGCCGCTTCCAAGCACTGAGGAAGAGTCTGAAATCACTGGTAAGGGGAATACGGACATGAAAAACAGCCCCAAAGTAATGCCATACAGACCTAGCAAGAGGACTATCAATGAAAATGTGCGTGAATGTCTCAGGCATCTCACAGCACTGACATTTAGATGCCAGCTCGAAACCACGACGCTGGAGCACATCGTCAACTGGGAGCCATTGATGCCAAAACCTCCAGAGGAAGAAAGACATAGTAGGCCTCAGCCAACTGCCCCAGCAAGGAGTGAAGATATCAGAAACTTGATCTCTCAAGCGGACAAGCTCCCAGGCAGATTTCAACGAAAAAACACCGTCAGAACTATGCACCCAAATAGCCGAATCACGCTCCCCCGCTGCAATAGGGATCAGAGTAATAGTCTCAGCAACTGAGGGAGGGACAACGGAGCAGAGAAGATCAAAATCCCAAGCCTCTTCTGAAAGAAAGTGAGCAACACATACATTCCGATCCCCCCTAACCAGAACCTGGCTAGACAAGGGAACATCCCCACACCAGATATCATCCCAAAAATTAACATCTCCCAGCCCAATTCTCCATCGAATGCCAGATTCAGCACGAGCCCTAATCTTAAGCAAACGACGCCAAGTGGGAGAAATGAACCCAGCAGATGAAACATAAGATGGATGCACCAACTGGCAGTATTTTCTCTTCATGAATTTGGCCCACAGGGAGGAACCTTGACGAAAACGAAACCATAATTTAATGGAGAAGCTTTCCACAATATCTTTGAGCCTGCGAAATCCAAGACCCCCTTCAGAGACAGGAAGACATGCACGAGACCACCTCGCCCAATGCCATTTCTTATCCAAGGATCTGGATCCCCACAGGAAACCATTGAAAACATTCTCAAGCCTCTCCATAACTGCCAGAGGTGGCTGGACTACCTGGAACATGTAAATGGGAACCGAAAGGAGGACACTCCTAAGAAGGGTCATACGGCTCCCCGGGGAAAGAGTTTTAAGCTCCCAACCCTCCAACTTCTTACTCACCATCTGCACAAGGGGATCAAAAAGAGAGCAAACTCTATTCCCACGAAACAAAGGAACTCCGAGGTATTTGATAGGAAAATAACCCTCCCCAAACCCAGTGATACGAAGGAGACGGGAACGTGTACGACCAGAACACCTCGGAGGCAAAATAATGACACTCTTAACTGCATTCACCAACTGCCCCGAGCAGTTTTCATAGTGATGCAAAAAATCCATGAGACTGTTCATCTCACGAGTCCCACCATTGGCAAAAATAATGATATCATCAGCATAGGCCAGGTGGGAAAGAAGGAGATCACAACCAGATCGGTACCGAATCGCAGGATACTGGCGATAAAGACGATCAAGACCACGCGAAAGGTACTCAGCTCCCAGAATGAAAAGAAGTGGGGACAAAGGGTCGCCCTGCCGGAGACCCCTAGTGGATCCGAAGAATCCATTGAGTGAACCATTGATATTAACTGAAAAATTGCAATGGGAAATGCAGGCAGATATCATCGACACTACCTGCTCTGAAAAGCCATAATGCCTCAAAACATCCAACAGAAAAGACCATTGGACCCTATCATAAGCTTTAGCCATATCCAATTTCAGAATAACATTACCACCACGGGTGGGGAGAGAAAGACTATGAGTGAGCTCTTGAGCAAGGAGGATATTATCCGAAATCACCCGCCCTGCAACAAAGCCACTCTGATTCCACGAAACAAGCCTCTCCGCCACCTCCTTCAGTCGAGAGTATAAAAGTTTGGAAATGATCTTATTAGTCACATTACACAAGCTGATAGGACGAAAGTCCGACCAAGCCTGAGCACCCAGAACTTTGGGAATCAATGTGATCGTGGTGACAGTAAACCCCTGTGGCATGGGACTACCCCGAAAGAAATCCAAGACCGCATCCAAAACATCCTGATGGACAATCTCCCAGCAATGCTGAAAGAAGGCCGAAGAGAAACCATCAGGCCCCGCCACACTATCACGATGTATGGAGAAAACAGTGGCCCGCACCTCCTCCAAAGATGGAGGTGCAGCAATATTGGCGTTCTCCAAATCCGAGATCACCAAGGGAAAATCAGAAAAATCAGGGCAAGAAAGCACAAAAGGATCCCCAGTAAGCAGGTTTTGAAAAAAGGCGGCCCCAGACTGCTGAATAAGCTCAGGGGAAGTAATGCAAGAACCATTATCCCAAATACGGAAAATTTTATTAGCCACCCTTTTTTTCTTGACCATATTGTGAAAGAGTTTGGTGTTCCTCTCACCATCCTCTAACCACCTACAAGCGGCTTTTTGCCGCCAAAAATCCGCCTCCATGGCGGTAACCCGAGCAAGATCCGCATTGCAATTGGACAAACTAGTCCAATGCAATTCCGAAGGATCAGCCTCGCAAACTGCCTCAGCAGTCCGGACAGCCTGCTCCGCCTCAGCAAGTTTGGCAAAAAGATCACCAAAAACACTCTTATTCCACCACTTCAGATGGCTCTTGAGACGCTTCAATTTCACAAAAAGACGGTGCATGCCGTTCAAATGACACGGCAAATTCCAATTAAGCCGCACCGTCTGC
>NC_133320.1:25428894-25430644 GCF_012295235.1 Primulina huaijiensis
TAACTACATTAAAGTCACCACCAACAAGCCAAGGACCCTGATCAGGCTTAACCTGAAGCAAAGAAGTCCAAAGCTGTCTGCGCTCAATGTAGTCACACTTAGCATAAACAAAGGAACAAAAGACAGTGGTCGGCAAAAAAGGTGCAGAAACCCGGAAATGAAGGAATTGAGTGTGATCAAGGAGACACTCAGCCATCACATCCTCAGAAAAGAAAACCCAGATATGACCCGATGAGTTCGATATAACTCGAGAAAAACCAAAACGACGAGTCATAAAACCAACATCGAGATCAATCATGAGTTCCAAAATAGCCAAGATCTTGACTCTTTTTTCTTTCACATGGGCATGTAGCCTTTGTTGGGACTCCGAGCTCCGGAGCCCCCTGACATTCCATATGAGAAAATTCATGGAGAATGGGCACGAGACCCGCCCTGTCGCTTTTTTCGCGACTTATGAAAAGCAGTCTCCTTCCTTTTCTTAATAGCTCCCATATCATCATCCAGAATACGACTTTCAGACCGACAGCCATCACCCGAATCAGAATGTCGATCAAATTCCTTATCAGTATCTCCAGCAGATTCCAGTCGGAAGACCAACTCACTGACAGAAGGACCCTGCCTAGCAACCAATTCCTCTACCGTAGAGGAGGCAACATCAGGAGACAAAGGAACAGAGGGGATGGAATGAATACTGTGATTCAAAGTGCAAGGCCCCAGAGAACCAAACACAGGCAATCCACTAGTAGACAGGACCCCAATACCATCCACACAATCATCCAACTGTAACCCTCCATCAATAACCTCATCACTGAGGTTCACACCCTCAACAAGAACACACTCCAATTGATCCTTTCCAGAAGACTTAACACCGGCATTCTCCATATTACCACATGGAGGATCCATATCAACACAATCAAATCCAACAGAACCAGGCTCCGAATCCTGCCCATGCGAGAGCACCTCAAAAGGATTCGAATCAAGAGGATTCTTTCGTGGAAGAACCTTCCGAACTGGCCTCTTTCTCCCTCTACGTCCGGGACCCGTGCCATTTTTCTGAAGCTGAGGCTGGGTCCCCATATTAAAACCAGGGTTAACACCCCCTGGAGGGGCAGGCTCTGTAGATGTGGGAGACTGACCAGAAGCACGATCAGCAGGCTTAGGACGAACGGGTTTGGGATTTTTTCCATGAGAATAACAAACACTGGTCGAATGACCCAGCATTTTACAATCCATGCAGTATCCGGGGATTCGCTCATAAATGACTTCAATTTCTTGAGCATGATCACCCCAACCCACCCAAATTTCTTTGACTAGCGGTTCCAACACATTGATTTCAACACAGACGCGAGCAAAGGCACCCCGAGAAGAGTCTGCAGTATGATCATCCATCTTCACCGGTTTCCCCACAATTTTAGCCAAAGCAAAGAGACTTGGTTTAGAAAACAAATGAAGGGGAAGACCCGGGAAGCGAATCCAAACAGGGGCAATGGGTGACTCCTCCTGAAGATTAAACTCTGGTGTCCACTTAGAGAAGCGGATCGACAGAGGTCCCACCTGCATAACCCCCTTAGTCCAAAAGAACGCATAGTCTTCTTCACAAGCAAGTGTAATAACAAGAAAACCTCGAGGCAAGAACTTTAAATCAAAAGATCTAACTAGTCCCAACTTAGCAAAAGCCGCAGAAATACCAGAGTTTGGAACTAGAGATCTATTACCTGAAATTTTTCCAACCAGAGCAAATTTAAAAGGT
>NC_133320.1:25431873-25438509 GCF_012295235.1 Primulina huaijiensis
CCATAGCTATCATCCTGGAGAATCCGATAATGTGGATCACAGAGCAAAATATAGATCGTAATCCCGCAAGAACAAAAGATAACCCGCATCTGAATCAAAAGAACAAAGAGCTCGATCCCATGACGTAGGAGTCTATGTAAACAGTAATGATCCAACTCAGAAGTAGGTGCAAAAGACCATCGATGGTACCCATCTCTGAGCTGTCTGTCAATGTAAAGCCAACCAAGAGAGAAAATCCCGATCCACCAATGCATGCAGCAGAATATATCACAGAGTAGTGTCGACATGAGTGAAGACCCGGGCCAGAGAAACCAAAGATAGATATCATCCAGATCCACCACAACACTCGGCAAGGCGAATAGAAAAGTCGGCGGATAAGGAGAAGCCTGCAGATAACACCCGCCATAGCACAAAAGTGGACCTGCCAAAAAGGGAGAAGAACAAATCCCCAAAAAGCAGAACCTGCAAAGAAAATAATACATATATATATATAGATAGTAAAACAAGAAATGGAGCCAAAAAAGAAGGAAGGGCTGCAAATGGCTAAGAGGATCTGTTTCTGAGGTATGGTAGCCCAGAACGATCAGATCTAGCAAGGATGGAGATGTTTGGAGGTAGGGAAGGACCTAACTCTAAGGTATACTGCCTAAAAGTATGGGCCCTCGCCGCCAAGGCATCCGCCACTGAATTCCCTTCCCGGTAAATATGTGATAAATGAACAGATCGCCCCCTCATCAACAAAAGAATCCGAGTAACAAAATGTTCAAGATCCCAGCAGCACCGACGAGAACGAAGTAAAAGAATGGAAATCCAAGAATCAGTCTCAATCCAAAGAGGGAAGAGATGAAGATCGGAAGAAATGAGAAGACCCCTCCAAATAGCCCATAACTCTGCCCGGACATTGGTCCCAACTCCAATGAACTCGCTGAAAGAAACCACCACATGCCCAGAGGAGTCACGCACAACACCACCAACAGTAGAGGCCCCAGGACTACCTCTCGAACTCCCATCAACGTTCAATTTAAAACACCCGAACGGAGGCCGTAACCAACGAACAATCGCCATTCGATGAACCCTACGCAACTGAACAAAAATCCCTATCGTTCTCGCAGCCTGCAAAACACCCCGCCAGTGCATGGGCTTAACAGTAGATGCAGCGTGAGCGAGACGTAAATAAGACAAAATCTGAGACTTAACAGTCTCCCCAGAAATGTGCAAATGTCGGTGTTTCGCATCATTCCTAGCTGTCCAAAGAAACCATAACACGATGAAAGGCAAAAACTCCTTCACGTGGCCCCTAGGAGTCCACCCCGGATGCCTCTTCCAAGCACTGCGGAAGAGTCTGAGATCACTGGTAAGGGGAATACGGACATGAAAAACAGCCCCAAAGTAATGCCATACAGACCTGGCAAGAGGGCTATCAATGAAAATGTGCGTGAATGTCTCAGGCATCTCACAACACTGACATTTAGACGCCAGCTCGAAACCACGACGCTGGAGCACATCGTCAACTGGAAGCCATTGATGCCAAAACCTCCAGAGGAAGAAAGACATAGTAGGCCTCAGCCAACTGCCCCAGCAAGGAGTGAAGATATCAGAAACTTGGTCTCTCAAGCGGACAAGCTCCCAGGCGGATTTCAACGAAAAAACACCGTCAGAACTATGCACCCAAATAGCCGAATCGTGCTCCCCCGATGCAATAGGGATCAGAGTAATAGTCTCAGCAACAGAGGGGGGAACAACTGAGCAGAGGAGGTCAAAATCCCAAGCCCCTCCTGAAAGAAAATGAGAAACACGTACACTTCGATCCCCCCTAACCAGAACCTGACTAGACAAGGGAACATCCCCACACCAGATGTCATCCCAAAAATTAACATCTCCCAACCCAATTCTCCATCGAATGCCAGATTCAGCACGAGCCCTAATCTTAAGCAAACGACGCCAAGTGGGAGAAATGAACCCAGCAGATGAAACATAAGATGGATGCACCAACTGGCAGTATTTTCTCTGCATGAATTTGGCCCACAGGGAGGAACCTTGACGAAAACGAAACCATAATTTAATGGAGAAGCTTTCCACAATATCTTTGAGCCTGCGAAATCCAAGACCCCCTTCAGAGACAGGAAGACATGCACGAGACCACCTCGCCCAATGCCATTTCTTATCCAAGGATCTGGATCCCCACAGGAAACCATTGAAAACATTCTCAAGCCTCTCCATAACTGCCAGAGGTGGCTGGACTACCTGGAACATGTAAATGGGAACCGAAAGGAGGACACTCCTAAGAAGGGTCATACGGCTCCCCGGGGAAAGAGTTTTAAGCTCCCAACCCTCCAACTTCTTACTCACCATCTGCACAAGGGGATCAAAAAGAGAGCAAACTCTATTCCCACGAAACAAAGGAACTCCGAGGTATTTGATAGGAAAATAACCCTCCCCAAACCCAGTGATACGAAGGAGACGGGAACGTATACGACCAGAACACCTCAGAGGCAAAATAATGACACTCTTAACTGCATTCACCAACTGCCCCGAGCAGTTTTCATAGTGATGCAAAAAATCCATGAGACTGTTCATCTCACGAGTCCCACCATTGGCAAAAATAATGATATCATCAGCATAGGCCAGGTGGGAAAGAAGGAGATCACAACCAGATCGGTACCTAATCGCAGGATACTGACGATAAAGACGATCAAGACCACACGGAAGGTACTCAGCCCCCAGAATGAAAAGAAGTGGGGACAAAGGGTCGCCCTGCCGGAAACCCCTAGTGGATCCAAAGAATCCAGTAAGCGAACCATTGATATTAACTGAAAAATTGCAATGGGAAATGTAGGCAGATATCATCGACACTACCTGCTCTGAAAAGCCATAATGCCTTAAAACATCCAACAGAAAAGACCATTGGACCCTATCATAAGCTTTAGCCATATCCAATTTCAGAATAACATTACCACCACGGGTGGGGAGAGAAAGACTATGAGTGAGCTCTTGAGCAAGGAGGATATTATCCGAAATCACCCGCCCTGGAACAAAGCCACTCTGATTCCACGAAACAAGCCTCTCCGCCACCTCCTTCAGTCGAGAGTATAAAAGTTTGGAAATGATCTTATTAGTCACATTACACAAACTGATAGGACGAAAGTCCGACCAAGCCTGAGCACCCAGAACTTTGGGAATCAATGTGATAGTGGTGGCAGTAAACCCCTGTGGCATGGGACTACACCGAAAGAAATCCAAGACCGCATCCAAAACATCCTGATGGACAATCGCCAAGCAATGCTGAAAGAAGGCCGAAGAGAAACCATCAGGCCCCGCCACACTATCACGATGTATGGAGAAAACAATGGCCCGCACCTCCTCCAAAGATGGAGGTGCAGCAATATTGGCGTTCTCCAAATCCGAGATCACCAAGGGAAAATCAGAAAAATCAGGGCAAGAAAGCACAAAAGGATCCCCAGTAAGCAGGTTTTGAAAAAAGGCGGCCCCAGACTGCTGAATAAGCTCAGGGGAAGTAATGCAAGAACCATTATCTCAAATACGGAAAATTTTATTAGCCACCCTTTTTTTCTTGACCATATTCTGAAAGAGTTTGGTGTTCCTCTCACCATCCTCTAACCACCTACAAGCGGCTTTTTGCCGCCAAAAATCCGCCTCCATGGCGGTAACCCGAGCAAGATCCGCATTGCAATTGGACAAACTAGTCCAATGCAATTCTGAAGGATCAGCCTCGCAAACTGCCTCAGCAGTCCGGACAGCCTGCTCCGCCTCAGCAAGTTTGGCAAAAAGATCACCAAAAACACTCTTATTCCACCACTTCAGATGGCTCTTGAGACGCTTCAATTTCACAAAAAGACGGTGCATGCCGTTCAAATGACACGACAAATTCCAATTAAGCCGCACCGTCTGCAAAAAACCATGGTGCCTGAGCCACATGCTTTGAAAGCGAAAAGAACTCGGCCCACTAGCAAAGACCGGGACTGACACAAAAAGAGGACAATGATCAGAGACAGTACGAATGAGGTGCTCCACACGAATAGAATGAAAATGATCACACCAATCAACAGACACAAAAACCCGATCAAGACGCTTCCAAATGGTCTTGTTCGTCCACGTGAACGAAGACCCCTCAAAACCAGCATCCACTAACCCAGAGTCCAAAATGAAGTGATTAATTCTTCCATGGGAAGCAACCGCCCACCAGAAGAACCCAAACACTCCGACGAATTTATAACTACATTAAAGTCACCACCAACAAGCCAAGGACCCTGATCAGGCTTAACCTGAAGCAAAGAAGTCCAAAGCTGTCTGCGCTCAATGTAGTCACACTTAGCATAAACAAAGGAACAAAAGACAGTGGTCGGCAAAAAAGGTGCAGAAACCCGGAAATGAAGGAATTGAGTGTGATCAAGGAGACACTCAGCCATCACATCCTCAGAAAAGAAAACCCAGATATGACCCGATGAGTTCGATATAACTCGAGAAAAACCAAAACGACGAGTCATAAAACCAACATCGAGATCAATCATGAGTTCCAAAATAGCCAAGATCTTGACTCTTTTTTCTTTCACATGGGCATGTAGCCTTTGTTGGGACTCCGAGCTCCGGAGCCCCCTGACATTCCATATGAGAAAATTCATGGAGAATGGGCACGAGACCCGCCCTGTCGCTTTTTTCGCGACTTATGAAAAGCAGTCTCCTTCCTTTTCTTAATAGCTCCCATATCATCATCCAGAATACGACTTTCAGACCGACAACCATCACCCGAATCAGAATGTCGATCAAATTCCTTATCAGTATCTCCAGCAGATTCCAGTCGGAAGACCAACTCACTGACAGAAGGACCCTGCCTAGCAACCAATTCCTCTACCGTAGAGGAGACAACATCAGGAGACAAAGGAACAGAGGGGATGGAATGACTACTGTGATTCAAAGTGCAAGGCCCCAGAGAACCAAACACAGGCAACCCACTAGTAGACAGGACCCCAATACCATCCACACAATCTTCCAACTGTAACCTTCCATCAATAACCTCATCACTGAGGTTCACACCCTCAACAAGAACACACTCCAATGGATCCTTTCCAGAAGACCCAACACCGGCATTCTCCATATTACCACATGGAGGATCCATATCAACACAATCAAATCCAACAGAACCAGGTTCCGCATCCTGCCCCTGCGAGAGCACCTCAAAAGGATTCGAATCAAGAGGATTCTTTCGTGGAAGAACCTTCCGAACTGGCCTCTTTCTCCCTCTACGTCTGGGACCCGTGCCATTTTTCTGAAGCTGAGGCTGGGTCCCCATATTAAAATCAGGGTTAACACCCCCTGGAGGGGCCGGCTCTGTAGATGGGGGAGACTGACCAGAAGCACGATCAGCAGGCTTAGGACGAACGGGTTTGGGATTTTTTCCATGAGAATAACAAACACTGGTCGAATGACCCAGCATTTTACAATCCATGCAGTATCCGGGGATTCGCTCATAAATGACTTCAATTTCTTGAGCATGATCACCCCAACCCACCCAAATTTCTTTGACTAGCGGTTCCAACACATTGATTTCAACACAGACGCGAGCAAAGGCACCCCGAGAAGAGTCTGCAGTATGATCATCCATCTTCACCGGTTTCCCCACAATTTTAGCCAAAGCAAAGAGACTTGATTTAGAAAACAAATGAAGGGGAAGCCCCGGGAAGCGAATCCAAACAGGGGCAATGGGTGACTCCTCCTGAAGATTAAACTCTGGTGTCCACTTAGAGAAGCGGATCGACAGAGGTCCCACCTGCATAACCCCCTTAGTCCAAAAGAACGCATAGTCTTCTTCACAAGCAAGTGTAATAACAAGAAAACCTCGAGGCAAGAACTTTAAATCAAAAGATCTAACTAGTCCCAACTTAGCAAAAGCCGCAGAAATACCAGAGTTTGGAACTAGAGATCTATTACCTGAAATTTTTCCAACCAGAGCAAATTTAAAAGGTTCGGCGAGGGAGGAAATTACCTCTTCCGGGAAGAGTAAACCCGGTTTGCCATTCCGAAGAGTTGGCAAAGGCATATCATTCATTGAATGGTGCAATTCATCAAAACTTTTTTTGGCCGTCCGAGGGGACGATGGAGTGAGAATATCACGAAATGACACAGTAAGCGGAGTTGGAACACGCGTGCCTTGTTTGACCGTTTCAGCACTATTGTTGACTGCCGAGTCAACTCGCGCAACTTGAATGTTTGACTCGACCGAGTTGACTCGCGAGTCAACTGCCGGAGCACAACCGTGGGACGGTGACAGTGAGTATCGTCCAGAACCGTGGCCAATTCCAGCAGACTCGGGCAATGGAGAGGTCGATTTAACCAAAGAAGATGGANTCGAACCTTTTAAATTTGCTCTGGTTGGAAAAATTTCAGGTAATAGATCTCTAGTTCCAAACTCTGGTATTTCTGCGGCTTTTGCTAAGTTGGGACTAGTTAGATCTTTTGATTTAAAGTTCTTGCCTCGAGGTTTTCTTGTTATTACACTTGCTTGTGAAGAAGACTATGCGTTCTTTTGGACTAAGGGGGTTATGCAGGTGGGACCTCTGTCGATCCGCTTCTCTAAGTGGACACCAGAGTTTAATCTTCAGGAGGAGTCACCCATTGCCC
>NC_133320.1:25438774-25440895 GCF_012295235.1 Primulina huaijiensis
TAAAACACCGCCTGAAGCGGGGGGGTTAGGCAGACCCCTACCTGTATATAACATAAAATCAGCGATACAAGATAACACCTTAAGAGAGGAGGACAAAATCAATCCTCTCTAAAGGCTAGTCATTCAAAACATAAAAACAGACCTAGGGTGGCAAATACACGAGCCAAAAGCTAAGCCCTAAGTGAAATGCATAATACAAAATAACACCTACGCACATCGCTAGAGACATAAAATCATATCGAAACCTATATAAACAGGAATGATCCAGCTCAGAAGTAGGTGCAAAAGACCACCGATGATACCCGTCTCTGAGCTGTCTGTCAATGTAAGGCCAATCTGAAAAGAACCATATAATCCGAGATCGATCAGCAGAGAACCTCCAAGACCCAAAAAGAGAGTTATAAGAGTCTGAGCTCATAATGTCTGAAGTGAAAGCATGAATCGCATGACTAGGGAAAAAGAGACAACCAAGAGACAAAATCCCGATCCACCAATGCATGCAACAGAATATATCACAGAGTAGTCTCAACAGGAGTGGAGCCCCGGGTCAGAGAAACCAAAGATAGATATCATCCAGAGCCACCAGAACACGCGACAAGTCTAATAGAAAAGTCGGCAGGTAAGGGGAAGCCTGCAGATAACAACCGCCAGAGAACAGGAGTGGACCAAATAGAGGCACCAACCGAGAAGATACTCGAGTCCACCCAAATCCAACAAAAGAAAGTATAAAGAGTGCAAGTGTCTGGACCCACTCGCACACGCCTGACAAAAGCGGAGAAGAACGAACCCCCAAAAAACAGTACCCAAAAACGCCATGGACAAAGCATGTATGGTGCAAGTGTCTGGGCCCACTTGCACAGAGCAAAGGGGAGATAAAAAACAACCTCCAAGAACGAAAGACCTGCAAGAAAAATACATACATATATATAGATAAAGAAAAGATCCAAAAAGAAGGAGGGCTCCAAATGGCTAAGAATATGTGTATCTGAGGTATGGTATCCCTGAACGATCGGATCGAGCAAGCATGGAGATATGACGGGGTAAGGAAGGTCCTAACACTAAGGNATGTTATCATTCAGTGAGTTCATTGGAGCGGGATCTTCTATCCGGGCAGAACTCTGGGCGGTTTGGAGGGGGCTTCTACTTTGTTCTGATCTTTCTCTTTTTCCACTTTGGATCGAGGTTGACTCCCAGCTTTCTATTCAGATCCTCCGCTNTGGAAAAAGAGAAAGATCAGAACAAAGTAGAAGCCCCCTCCAAACCGCCCAGAGTTCTGCCCGGATAGAAGATCCCGCTCCAATGAACTCACTGAATGATAACAAGACCCGCCCAGATTCGTCACGAACGACGCCACCAACCGTAGATTCACCAGAGTTGCTTCTCGAGCTCCCATCCACATTAAGCTTAAAACAACCCGACGGCGGCCGAAGCCAACGAACAATAGCCGTCCGATGATATCTGTATAAACAAACCGAAATCCCCAGCGATCTCTCCACATGAAAGAAGCCCACCCAATGGTTGGGCTTAACCGTACGCGCAGAATGGGCAAGACGCAGGTAAGACAAGATCTGGAACTTCACCGTCTCCCCAGAAATGGAGAGCTGGCGGTGCTTCGCATCATTCCGAGCAGTCCAGANTCGAGCAGTCCAGAGAAACCACAAAATAATGAAAGGGAGAAACTCCCTCACATGGCCCCCTGGAGCCCAGACCAGATCCCTCTTCCACGCACTGAGGAATAACCTGAAATCCTCAGTTTCAGGGATACGAACCCTAAAGACAGCACCAAAGAAATGCCAAACAGAGCGAGCCACCGGACTGCGAATAAACAAGTGTGTGAGTGTCTCAGACATATCACAACACTGACAACGAGACGCTAACGCAAAGCCACGGCGCTGTAGCACCTCATCAACCGGGAGCCACTGATGCCAAAATCTCCAAAGAAAGAATGACATCGTAGGCCTCAACCAACTACCCCAACAGGGGCAAATAATATCAGAAATCGGGGAACGCAAACGAACCAACTCCCAAGCGGACTTGACAGAAAAAGCACCATCGGGGCTATGGATCCAACGAGCCAAATCAGGCTCTCCCGAAAGAATCGGGACCAACACAATCTGCTCC
>NC_133321.1:0-3060 GCF_012295235.1 Primulina huaijiensis
ATTTGGGTTGCCCTGTTGTCTTATGTCGTTTTTATGTTTTGATGTAATGCTGGCATAGCCTTTACGGAGGTTTTGGCCTAGTCCCCCTCCGTTAGGTTTTATTTGTGATTAAATAAACTTTTATTCTGGAAAAAAAAAACCCTAAACCCTAAACCCTAAACCCTAAACCCTAAACCCTAAACCCTAAACCCTAAACCCTAAACCCTAAANAAAAAAAAAAACAAAACCCTAAACCCTAAACCCTAAACCCTAAACCCTAAACCCTAAAACCCTAAACCCTAAACCCTAAACCCTAAACCCTAAACCCAAAACCCAAAACCCTAAACCAAGACCCTTTCGCCCCTAAAATTTTTCCTCTCTAGTGAATAGTGCATTAAAACAACCCATTTTTCGCCCCTAAATCGCCTCAAGTACGGCCGGCCGATCGCAGCCGGTTCTCGGCCGGTTCGCCGGTGTAAATGAAGCGCCTCGTCGAGGTGAACACCATACTAAAATTTCAGCCTCATCGGAGGTGATTTGCTCGTCTAAATCGATGTCTGAAAATCCGAAATTTCCGGTCTACAGTATCACGCCGGCGGTTTCAACTCCGTTGGTAACAAAAAATATATCACTCGATTCGTCTACTCCAGGCGATTCTCCTGTCCAAAATTCAGCTAAATCGGCGTTCAATTGCTCTCCCAAATCGGCCGGCGAAGTTACGCCGTCACTGTTCATCGCGCCATCGTCCATTCCAACTCAAATTCCGGCGTCGTCCGGCATTGTATGTTCGATTGGGGCCCCGATCTGTGATCCCCAGGACAAGGTGCATCTTTTGGTACCTCCCTCACCGTCTGATTTCTCTCCGATAGCCGGGAATTTCAGATCTACGAATTTTACTACTGTACACACGCCTGCGCCGGATGTTTTCTTCATTTCCGTCCCCGTCGCCGGGCCAAATTCAAATTCCTCTGGCCAGTGTACTCCCCAAACCATGGGTAATCGATCCATGTCTTCAATTTCGGGAAATGCTTCGAGGATCAAAAACGCCCAAATTGGTGGGTTTGGTTCGAGTTCGTCGCCGAGTTTACTCATTTCGGGGTTGAGTTCCTCCGGTTTTCCCAGTTTATTGCCCGGTTCTGAGGTCCCCTCATCATCACCGGCCGACGGCCAGTCTCTGGCCGATGACTCGCTAGTTGACTCGGCCGAGTCACTCGGCCGTACTCAACGGGTTGACTCGGCAGTCAACATTTCATCCCCATCCTCCAAATTGGGTCCGAAAAGTGTTGTTTCGTCCGGAACTGTCAGGTCATTCCGGGATTTACTTGCTCCTGCACCTTCTGCATCTCGAGTTAAGTCATTTGCTGATGTTGCGCAAGTCATGGATAAGTATTTTGAGCCAAAGGTACTTGATGGTGTACCTGGTATACAATTCCCGGATGAGGTTATTTCTAAATTGGTTGCGCCTTTTAAATTTTCTTTGATTGGACGCATTACTGGAAATAGGGGTGTCACACCCAACAGTGCTATTTTAACTGCTATTTCTCAATTTGAGTTAGTGGGCTCGCCTAGAGTCAGATTTCTTCCTCGGGGGTTCATGGCTCTGTTTCTTGATCGTGAGGAGGATTTTCTGAAATTCTCGTCTCTTGGCAATCTATCTATTGGTTCGGTGTTCATTAGGTTCTCTAAGTGGACTCCGGAATTTAATTTTGCGGAGGAGTCTCCTCTTGCTCCGGTTTGGGTTAGAATTCTTAATCTACCTCTTCATCTTTATGAGCGGCGTACCCTCTTTATGATTGCCAAGCTTTTGGGGAATCCAGTTGAGATGGACGAGTTTACTGCAGAGTGTTCCCGCGGTTCTTTTGCCCGTATGTGCGTGGAGATTGATGTTTCTCAACCCCGTCCGGATAAGATTTGGGTTGGATGGGGTTCTTTTGTTCTTCACTTGGATGTGGTTTATGAACGAGTTCCATTTTACTGTTCAGAGTGTAAGATGTTGGGTCACTCTTCCCAACGTTGTGCTCGCACTGGTTACAAATCTTCTGGTGGTCGCTCCAAAGCTCAGGGGAAGCAGCCTCAGCCTTCTTCATCTTCTGATCCATTGTCTTCGGGTCAGCCTCAGGGTGTTCCGCTTAGTTCGTTTCCTCCCAGTGGTGCTGGCTCGGCTCCTTCTAGTGGTCCTGGTTCCATGCGTGATGAGCCCGGATGGATTCAACAGCGACGTAGGCGTCTCCAGGTTTCTAGTCAGGTTCCTCCTCAGGCTCCTCCTTCGAGTAACCAGTTTGAGGTTCTTCACTCTATTCCAAGCGATTCCTTCCCATGTGTTGATTCTGGTGTTGGTCCATCTTCATGCCCATCGTTCTCTTCTCATTCGTCAGATGCTATTGTTGAGGATATTTCATTGGTGCCTCAGGTTGTGGTGGCTCCGATGCCTACTCCTCCAGATATTTCAGTGGTTGTTACTTCCGTTATTGCAGGTGATGCTCAGGGGTCTAGTTCTGGGGCTAGCACTTCTCCGGTTGATGTTGTTCCAGTTGTGATAGACCCGATGATTGTTTCCACTGCTCCGGCACAGATGGTAGTTCCTAAAGCTTCTGGTCCCATTACTCCGTTACCGATTGGACATGGGAGTGGTCCTCGAGAGGCTGATTTGGCTCTTCTTCCTACTACTGCCTGTCAGTCCTTGCCACTCCCAGGTCGCACGCGCTCACAGATGCGCCGCTTTTATAGGACTCAGAAGAGTCAGGTGGGGTTACCTTATGGGCGACCGCCTGATTCAGGTTGATCTAGTTTTTCGCCTTTTTGGGCTATCTGTGATGGGCGTTCACTGCAGAATTCTCCTTGCCCATCGTTGTGTTTTATTTTGCTTGATGTATTCCGGGGCACCCGCTGGTTTGTTGGATTTTTGTTATGCGGTATTTTGGGTTGCCCTGTTGTAGTATGTTGTTATTTATGTTTTATGTTGTGCTTGTGTAGCCTTCTTGTGGAGGTCTTGGCCTAGTCCCCCTCTCATAAGGCTTTCTTTGTACCGCTATTTTGTTGTATAAAAATAATCGTTTGAAAAAAAAAAAAAAAAAAAAAAAA
>NC_133321.1:5480-141528 GCF_012295235.1 Primulina huaijiensis
AAACCCTAAACCCCTAACCCCTAACCCCTAACCCCTAAACCCCAACCCCTAAACCTTAAACCCTAAACCCCAAATCCCAAAAAACCCTAAAAAACTCTAAACCCCAAACCCTAAAACCTAAACCCTAAACCCCAAAAAACCCTAAAGAACCCTAAAAAACCCTAAACCCTAAAAATCCCTAAAAAACCCTAAACCCTAAACTCTAAACCCCAAAACCCCAAACCCCAAACCCTAAACCCTAAACCCTAAACCCTAAATATCAAACCATCAATCTCATCAACAACTTACTCAAACTAAATCAAGTAAGAGAAAGTTATACAAGTAAATCAAACACAAACGCACAATTCATTTGTATCTATTCAAGTGTACACAAGACTCAATCGAGCATTCCCAGCTATGCTATGATACCATACCATGTGGGACCCTTAACTCCTAATCGTTAATACAATACAATTTGATTAGAGTTAATTACTTACAGCGGAAAACGAGTAAAAATTTTCTTTACAATGAGCCCAAAATGTGTCAACTATAATTATAATATTAAAAATATTATATAATAAAGCCTCGTTTAAACATATCACATCATAAAATATGGCCACACATAATCAAAATCAACTACATACAACGACTCATATCCTCGGAACATGCCCCGGTATATAAATACATATGTACACTGGGATAGACCAATCAACCTCAACTCAGATGTAGCTTCCTCCAGAAGTACCCTCTCTGATCTCCTAATAACCTGGAGTATCTACCATTGTCCACACACAAAGACAACAACAACCACCCTTGGGGGTGAGAAAAAGCTCCTTATGGAAAAACCATAATATATACAACATGTATTTACACAATGATATATGATATGCAATGCATGCATGTCGTGGAGATATCAAGTCAAATGCCAAACCACTGAGCATGTATCAGAACCAATCAAATCGCTATCAAATCAATGCTTGAGCTAGCACACCGGCCTCGATCAAGCATAAGGGATGATCATATGATAGCATCGACAAAGCGCCATCAAATCTCAAATCTCAATCAATCAATCATATGGTCCACGAATGACAATGTTTTTAAGGGCCACATAATGCCAAACATAGCATCGTGCTCACAAACCCTAGAATCAAATCCAATGATATAAAGGTTTCCAAAGATCATAGCTCAACGTGTATTTCATGTATCGATGTATGAATAAAATGATGTGTGTTAACAAAATATTTATTTTATACATCGATATAACAATCATGAATGTCATGTATGCCACATTGACTCAACAAATAAGGCATATAGACACATATTCTCAGTCAAATCAATCAAACATATATCATATGACATAGATACCTATCGTATGTTACTCGATCACAACATATCTCAGTTCTTCGTCTCCAGTCAATGTAGCGTGATCCACAATTAGGATTTCAGTTTAAAAAATCTATCTAAATAATCAAAATATTCATTTCAATCAATGAATTCATTTCAATGTAACTCTAACTGTGTATTTGAATGTATCAATTCGTTCTACGCTATTAAGGTTAAGCTTTACATTATTAAGATAACTATATCGCATTATAAATCCTAATAACTTAATATTATACAATCATTTACAATCAAAATTTCAAGTTTTAAAATTGTTTTGAAACATTGAAAATTCATATAAAATTGATATCATAACATAATTCAATTCCGACTTTGAAAGCTAGTTCCTTGTCGTTTATTCTATCGCATATATTGAGTTCGAATTCAAATACCTGCTACTCCAGTGAATCAATAATAAAAGGTGCTGAAACTACAAGAACTTTACCTCAAAAAAACGCTCTCAACACGAAGATTCCGACATATAATTTGTTTCGAGTTTCGACAACGTTTCGATATAGATTCGGACGATAGAAAATGGATTCTTATGTTTCCTTCAAAGAAGAAGAAAGAAGAATGAAGATTTATACAACCAAAATCATCGTTATCACTCTTAAAATACTGTCAGATGAAGCGGTGCATGCAGAGCGCCAGAACTGGCGCGGCCGCGTGCCTAGTTCTGCCCGAAGCATTCCTTCGCACGCGAGTGTGCGTGATCCTGCACAGGTGCGCGCCTTTTTCTGTCCAAAACGCTATTTTAGGCTTCGAATTAGTAAAAATTGTCAACATGAAATTATAGATCTATGTCTTGGCTTTCATTTGCTACCAACCTCACTCAATTTGGATATCAGACGCAAGAGTTATGCACATTATACCAAAATGTGTCAGTGCAGGAATTGCAAAGCACATGATACATTTCGGGATATTTTGCCTCTATTTTCAAATAGATTTGGACAAAACTCAAAACATGAAAGTTTTAGTACTATGTATTATCTTTCTAATGAAATTAGTTTCATTTTATTTGAAGTATTACTCAGATAATTATGCTAAAAACCGTAACATGTATCACTTCTCTATTGCGGTTCAGCATACTTTTCAAACACAAATCAATTATTACTACAATCTTTCATTATCACCACATATTTTCTCACTTTAATTGTCAATTATATACTTCATACACTTAATAATATGACAACTTCATGAATTATCGAGAATCAAAATATGATTTACGATAATACAACACAAGGTTCTTACAAAGATGGTGGGACCATATTATGCAAGTTAAAGTGTTATGTTCTTGCTTCTATGTCAAATGAACTGTAGAGACAGTTTGAGAAAATATTGAATGCTGTTGACATTCGAATATACATGCAAGAGTTGCATATTGCATTAAACTCACACAATGATGCACACCACTTTCAAAGAACACATGACTACACGCATGCAAGATGGGGCTATCGCCTATGAGCATGGTGTAAGTATGATTGGGTCTATTGAGAAGGTGGTGAGCCTAGAATTTGACAAAGCCCGATAAGTCAGAACATTTTTGTTTTAGGGATGGCAATGGGTAGGGTATGGGTCGGATTTCATACATCCATCCCCATACCCATTTATTAAATTCATCCCCATACCCATCCCCATACCCATCGGGTATTAATTTCATCCTCATCCCCATACCCATCGGATATCGGATACACATACGCTGCCGAAATACCCTATTATAATATACAATTGAATTTTTTCAAATTTAAATTGTTTCAATGAAGTTATGAATATTTAAAAAATTATTTAAATGAACAATAAGAAAAATTATTAATGATAAAAAATTTGCAAAATAAACATTACAGAAAAAATAATAAAATATTAAAAATAGTTTATATTAGTTGAACAAAAGTACGCAATTATGTTGCAACTGATGGGCTCAACGGTTTTTCTGAAGTTAGAACTTCCAGTATTGAAGAGATGCAGTCTCTGTTGTCAGCTGATGGGCGGAAAATCAAGGTTTCCGATCCCAAGAAGGAACTGAAGCCAGAAATCCAACTACTGGCTGATATTGTGGCGAAGGGAGTACTGGCTAAGGCTGGTTCTTTTGCTGCTCTCACCCTTGAGAAATTTCAAGTTATGACTGTGATAATGGCTGAACAGAAGGTAAATTGGAGGCATATCATATTCAGCATTCTGCGAAACATGCTCCAATCAACCAAGCAGTCAAAGGGGTATGCTGTTCAGATCAGTTACTTTCTAAAGGCCAAGAGCTTAGTGGGTAACCTTGCTGAAAGATCATCCAAGTTTAAAGTTTTCAACACTAAAAATATTCTGCCGCCAAAGACCAAACTGGACATCTCTCCTGATCAGTTTGTGAAGGTCAAAAAGGAGATTGGGACACAGCAGGCTGCTCCCATGTCTGTTAAGAAGGCCAAGACTCTGGCACAACTGAAGACAACCAAAAGGAAATTGATCATCAGAGAATTTGACTTGGAGAAAACACCATCTCCTAAGATTGCCAAGAAGCCAAGGACGTTGAAAACCAAGCCTGCTGCTACAGTTGAAGCCATACCAACTAAAAGATTGATGGAATCAGTAGCTCAACAGCCAATCCAGGCTGTTCCTCTGAAAGCAATTAGAGATGAACCCTCAACTGAGGATCAGTTGCCTCTATCTCTCATTTTCCCAAAGAAGACAACGGTCACCAGGTGACAAGAAGAAAGTTGCTGGAGTAAAGGCTCCCATGATTACCATCTCTGGTTTCACCCCTCTACCTACTGTCAGATCAAAAGGGATGGTGATCAGAGAACAAGTTGATGCTACTACTTCAGGGCTGAGCATTCCTCATGTCCTGTCTAACTCTAAAGGCAAAGGCAAAATGCAAGAAGAGCCTAGGCCAACAAACGCCATTCAAACTCATGTTGATCTTATCTGGGAAGAGATCAATGAATTTTCAGCAAATAAGCTCAAAACCTATGATGCATGGGTAAAGTTCCGAATGCATGTCTTCGCCAAGGAGCTACAGAGAAAATCCAAGCTGAAGAAATTCATCAAGTTGGAAAATGCAGTGTTGAGAGTGGTTAAGGCACCAACCATTGTTCAGGCGTTGGAACGGAAGAACTACTTCTTCAATCAGTTGAGATCTAAAAAGCTACAGAAGATAGTTGCTCAACTGAAACAGAACTTTGATCCTACCATTCCAACTGCTTTTAATGACAAATCTGTGCATGATCAACTGGAAACGGATCTTATCTCATTACAAATGGAGATAAAGAATTGGGAAAAGAATCAAGAACTGGTCTTTCCAGAAGCTTCTCACGATTTATCGTCAGAAGATCTAACTGAAGAACCTGCCAAGAAGGCAATTTTTGAAGAAACTGAGCAGTCAGTTCAGTCAGTTGCCGTGACTGAACAGGCAATTTTTGAACAAACTGAAGAGCCAGTCCAAGATGTGCCACAATCCTCTGCTGCTGATCATCCTAGGTATTCAGAAGCTGACTTGACACTCGCTAATATTGATGAAATCATTCAGTCAGTGGTACAAGAATCTCAAACAGATGAACCTATTTCTGAATCAGTTGATCACTCAACTGATCAAGCAGCTCAAGAGGCTCCTATCTTAACTGGAGAGCCAGTTCAGCCTGTTATCTATACTGAACCAGATGATCAAACTGTTGTGCTAGCTCAGTCACAAGATCAAGAAATTACTGAAAATATGGAGGCTCAGTTGTTCATTTTTGAAAATTTTCCAACTGACGAGCCAGCCCGAGTTTTAGCTGATTATCAAACAGAAGCACCAGTTCATGATCTTCCAACTGAAAATCCCACAGATTTTCATATTCAGCAGGATAGTTCATTTGCTGCTCAGGATCAGTCTTCACCTCCTCAGGATCAAGTAGAAGTCACTGAAACAGATGTTCCAGAACAGACTATTGCTGAGACGGTAGTATTTGACAGGACCTTGGTGGTCTTTGATCAAGTCTCAAAAGAACAGGAACCTGGAACGTCTGGACAATCACCTCCTCATTCATCCACGGATCTTGACTTAGTTCTTGAAGAAATTCAGGATATTAAGAATAACATGGATAAAATGCTTGCTGCCATCTCCAAGATTCAGCATACTCAACTAGCTCACACTCTGAAGCTGGAACATTCAGAAGTATTCAACTCAGAGAAACTGAAGGCCATTCACGCTACTGTGACCTCTCTCTCTTTTGCAGTAGACGAAATCAAAAAGAATAGAGGTATAACTGAAAGTATTTTCCTGACTCAGGGTGCAATCGGCAATAGAGTTGAATTCGTGGAGACATCTGTTTCCAGAAAAATAGACTTGCTGCAAACTACTATGCTTAATGCAGTCTCAGACGTCGTCACCTCTGTTAAGATTTTATCAGTTGATGTTCGGGGACTAGCTGTCAGAATGGAGGCGTTTGACAAAAAAGGGAAAAAGACCTAAGCTAACCCACACTATAACCCACCCAGAAGAAGTCTCACAGAGTCTCACAGAAGAATTTTTATCAGTTGATGGATTCGTTTTCTTGAGGATTATTTTATTCTTTCATTCTTTGTACAAACTTGTACACTGAGAGAATTTTATAAATATTGAAGATTATTTTATCTACAAAGAGTTCAATTGATCAGTTATTATTTGCTTAGTTTTGTCAAACACCTAAAAGGGGGAAATTGTTGGAAATTAAGTTTCGGCGTTTGACAAATTGCGAACCAACTGCTTATGCAAATAACTGAACACGAGGAAAATGAACTGTGCGACTGAATCCAGCAACTGAATGCGTGGCTAACTATCAGCAGTTGTATTCCCTACCAGCTATCGCCTAGCAGCTGATTCTTCAGCTGAACACGTCATCAATTATCAACAACCGACAGTAGTACACTGCAGACCGTTACTTAGTGGAACGCCGCATTTCAGAGATCACAGTGTACAGGTTTCAGAGGAATTTCGACGTGGCATTCAACGGATATAAAGTTCAAAATTGCTTAAAGTTACCGTTAAGGAGGTAAGCCTATAAATAGATGAAGAAAGCAGCCGAGAAAGAACTTAACGAAACAATTTCAACACAACTATTCTACTCAATCTGTTACGCTGCTAAAATCACTACGCAAATCAAAAGCTCACACTTATTAGTTTTATCAGTAGCATTCAAGGCTACATTCTCGAGCTTATTAGCACGTTGTAATATTTGCTAGATTCTTTACGTTGTGCTAAGATCAGTCACGAGCTGTAGAAGTTTTTTTTTGTAACTAAGAGTTTCAGTATTGGCAGTGATAAGTCCAAACTAAAGTGGGTCAGTACAACTATTGTATTCGATCAAAGTCTTTTAGTGGAAATCCTATCTTCGTGATAGAAGGGGTGATGTAGGAGTTATTCTATTATCCGAACATCCAGAAACAAACCGTGTGCATTTTATTTCAGTTATCATTCTATTTCAGTTATTCTATCTTTCAGTCAGTTTACTTCCGCAACTGCTTTTTCAGTTAAACTGATTGTTATCGACTGACGAGATACCGAGTGTCAGTTTGTCACTAAACTGAACTCAATTTTTTAAAAGAACATATAATCTGTGAGTGTTTATTCAACCCCCCCTTTCTAAACACTTATTATTTTCTAACAGATCCTTTCACTTTTGAAATTGAATGTGATGCTTCAAGTGTAGGTATTGGCAGAGTTTTCATGCAGGGAGGACAGCCGGTGGCGTAATTTAGTGAGAAGCTCAATGGAGAAGTGCTGAACTATCCGACGTAAGACAAGGAGTTGTACATGCTTGTAAGGACTCTAGAGAGATGACAACACTACTTGAGGCCTAAAGAGTTTGTGATTCATATGGATCATGAATCTCTAAAGCACCTTAAGGGGCAGAAGAAGTTGAACAATCGGCATGCTAAGTGGGTGGCGTTCGTGGAGACATTCCCCTACATGATCAAATATAAGCAAGGTAAGGAAAACATAGTGGCCGATGCACTATCACAGAAGTACATACTACTCTCTATCTTGGAATCTAAAATTTTCGAGTTTGAGCATATCAAGAAATTATATGTGATTTTAAGGATGTGTTTGAAACATATATGCATGGTCCACATGATAAATTCTATTTGCATAATGGTTTCTTGTTTAGAGAAGATAGGTTGTACATCATTAAATCATTTATTCGTGAATTACTTGTTAGGGAAGCACATGGGGTGGTTTAATGGGACACTTTGGTGTGGCCAAAACTTTGGGAGCATTGCATGAACACTTTTATTGGTCATATATGAAGCGTGACATTGAACGAGTGTGTGATAAATGCATAACTTGTAGACAAGCTAAGTCTAGGACACAACCGTAGGGATTGTATACACCACTTCCCATTCCTAGTGAACATTGTCTTGACATCTCTATGGATTATGTTTTGGGATTTCCTAGGACATAGAAGAGGATGGATTCTATATTTGTTGTTGTGCATAGACTTTCAAAAATGGCGCATTTTATTGCTTGTCACAAAACTGATGATGCATCTAACATTGCAGTCGTTAGGTTGCATGATATGCCTAAGACTATTGTTTCTAACCGTGATGTTAAGTTTTTTAGTTACTTTTGGAAAACGTTGTGGGTTAAACTTGGCACTAAATTACTATTTTCTACGACTTGTCATCCTCGGACTTATGGACAAGCTGAGTTTGTCAATAGGACGTGAGGAACTTTATTACGTGCTATTCTTAAAAAGAATTTAAAGCATTGGGAAGAATGTTTTCCATTTATTGAGTTTGCTTATAATCGTAGCGTACATTCTACTACAAACTATTCGCCATTTGAGATTGTGTATGGGTTTAACCATTTAACTCCTTTGGATTTGATGTCTTTACCTGTGAGTGAAAGGTTAAACATGGATGGCAAAAAGAAGGCTGAATCAAGAAGATCTTGCAAGCAAGTGCCAAGTCTCGAAGGGTTCGTGAGAAATGAAAGTGAGTTTGGGAGTCATAGGATCGTTGTTCAAGTGCTAAATTGTGAGGAGGAAAAAAGCCTTCATGCTAGGGCAGTTGTTTCTCGTGCCCCAGCGCGTATAACACAAAAACAGCACCCGAGACTAGAAGCAGCCGCGCTAGGGCTGTCAAATGTCGCGCCCCAGCGCGTGCCTAGCGCTAGGGCGGTCAAATCTGCGTGCTCTAGTGCCCCAAGTATTGTTCTAGACATCGAAATCCAGAACCCTCGGCGCTAGGGCGGTAGAGTTTCGCGCCCCAGCACGCCGCCTATGGAAAAGTATTATTATTTCCTAGTTTAGAGTTCAAATTATTTAGGCAACTAGATTTTTTATATCTTTTGTTTTGTAAAACATATATGGACGAAAATTTGACAATTATTCACATTATTATCTTGCATTTATACAAAAGTTTTTGTGAGTTTTCTCTCAAATTTTTCAAGGCTTTGCTTCGTCAAACAAAAATAAAACTTATCAAAGATTTAATCTTTGTGGCGTTTGTCAATTGTTTCACACGGATTGTCAAAGACAAGTTATTTGAAGGTTCGTCTGAATTTCGATTGTTTCACACCGTTAATATTTGTTGCTAAGTTATTCGTAATTTAGAGGTGGATATTACAAATCGTTGCTTGTTTCAAAAGATCGGGACAACACAACGTTCTTTTTTCATCGAATCGAGGGCGTGACTCCATTTTTGAGCGCGTTTGCTTTTCATGATTGAAGAATCGTATCACTATGGTGGCTGAAGGATGGATCAAGTCCATAGAGGTTATCTTTACCTTTATGGAGCTGCAGGATGCTGATAGAGTCAGGTGTGACACTTATTTGCTGAAATATGATGCTCGATTATGGTGGGAAGGAGTATCAGTGTCAGTGAACCTGCGGACTCTTACTTGGGAAGGCTCTAAGGAGGTATTCTACTCTAAGTACTTCACTGATGAGGTACGTTCCCGACTGACTAGAGAGTTCATGACACTATGGCAGGGAGACCGCAGTGTGGCGGTGTAACATCCCTAACTCGTTTTTTTTAAATATACTAGAAATTGTTTTTTCGTAAGGCTTCGGCCGAACTCTATATGTATATAATTTTGCACCCTTAAAATAACTCACCATCTATTTTACTCAAAATTTAGTAAAAGTCATAACATTGTACACGTCAAATCGAACCTAAAACTAGCATTTTTCAAAAATAGCATAAACGTCATAACTCCTCTAAAAAACCGCTGATTTCCAAAAGTCATCAAAATCTTTAAAATAATGTCAAAGCATAGCTGTGAGGAGAAACTAGCAAAGGTCCACGGGTTAGTGCACCATCCGTCCAGCCAGTTCAATCGTCCAACCCACCTGTCTCAACAATAAAATCCTCACCTGCATCATTCACACCTAGTGAGTCGATTGACCCAACAATCCTCAACCATAGCAACAAGTAATACGTATACATCCACATGCAACAATATGATAGGCGAGTGACTCAATGATGAGGTATGCTCCCGACTGACTAGGGAGTTCAACTGAAATCCTTTTGTTAGTTGTGACCATCCTTTCATCTTTTGATCGATTGATCAATCTCAGCTGTAACCATGGTACCAGGTGGCCGGACAACAGTAACCACTTTTCCGTTTTGTGCCTTGGCCTATAGTTAGCGGGGACACCAACAATCACATTTCTGTTTCTGGGCCATGCCCTATGGAAATTCGATATTTGGTTTCCACGGGGCTTATTCCCGTAAACGGGTTCCAATTGAGATTAGTACCTCAAGAATCCCCATTTCCTTACCGTCACAATTAGCTAACTTCATTCAAAACATTTTCATCATTTCTATCACTTTTAAAAATACATTCATAAATATCATTTTTCTTTTAAACTAAGCATGCAACACTTCTTTTAACATTTAACATTTTCCATCATAAAATTACGTATTCATTAAAAATCAGCATTCAGGACACTGTCAGGACTCTTATCATTTTTCAGATGTAAAATGATCATTTTGCCCCTGAAACCCTAACCTTCCCATTTTACCCCTAGACCTTAAAATTTCGACCCAAATCCATCCAACTTACCATAACACGGTAAAACAAACCCATGATAATTTCTTAGACGAAACCTTAGGCCCTCGACTAAATTTCATAATTTGTTTTAAAGCTTGAACCGAAGTCCCGGTTTTAACCCCTATCAATCTGAAACTTAACCAAACTTCACCAAATTTTAACCATATCTTACTAATACCTAACCAACCCTTTCTCAACCCAATTCAAGCCATTTTCAAAATGCCTAGAAGCCTGCTGGAAATTTCTGCGCAATTCTTCGAAACCCTAGCCCTAAACAATTCCCAAGTTCCTATGATCCTAACCCCTAACAGATGCAACCAGACCCTGACCAGCCTTCTTAAGACAAAGACGAACCCCTTAGGACCCACTAGACCAACCCTAAAGAGCCATGCACGAGTAGCCTTCCACCCGCACACCGCATGATCGCGCGGCCAGGCCGCGATGCGTACAGCCCTTGTCTTTGCTCCAGCCGCCCCTTAACCTATCTAGGACCACCCTACAACCCTCCTAGGTTGCTTGGATGCAGCCCAATCCCTTTCACGTGCCTAAACCATTCAAGAACAAAAATCAAAACCCTAGTTCCCTTAAACCCAAAAATCACACAGCCCTTTTGTCCTCCCTTACAAGCCCTTAACCGTGCATCTAAGAGTCCTTAAACCCACTGTAAATTGAGCCTTTAACGTCCCTAACCTCGTAGCCCCTTTCTTTTAACAAGAACCATCAAGAATCATGCAAGAAAATCAAGTTTTCCATGTATATATCATAAAAACAAAAATACCATGATTCTTAATAGATTTTTCATGCAAGAACACATATTCACACATAATATTGTATGAACGATGAGAAGAGAAGGAATAAGGCGTGTCTTTGCGTGATCAGGCACGAACATGCAATTCTTGATGCGAAGGGACGTTGCCGGAGATACGGGGAATCCTTGTTGCATTTTTCCTAAAACCAACGTGTGGGTGTGTGCGTGTGGCTAGGGAGAGAAAACCCTACGTTTCTTAGTGTAGGAGGCGTGTGGTTTGAAGAGTTTTAGGGCTTAGAAATACCTCTTATAGTTATAAATAATAAGGTAGAAACTTAGGTCCAATAACCTTAGTATAATAGGTCCATTAGAATGTAGGAAAAATATTTCTTTTAGGAAACTTTTCGAAAATATTAACCGGACCTCCAAAAAGTCTTTGTTTTCGTCAAAAATCGATTATTGGTTCAAAATACGACTCGACATGTAAAAACACCTCAAAAGACACTATTTTCGAAATTTTCATATTTAATATGCTATATATTGAATAATTACAAATAATCATTTAATAAAAATATTTTCTCTTTACAGTCCCCCGTTTCCGTTCCTCGGTCGTGTCTCGAATAACCCTTAAAAACACTGTTTTATTCATTCTACTAGAAAACCACATTTTAAAAATATAAACATGCCGGCTACATATAATTAAAGCAATTAAAATAATTTAATTAGGCATTTTCCATTTATCATAGATTTGCATGCATTTTGATTACGTTATCACATTTTGGACCTTACAGGAGGAGTAAGTGAGGAAGTTTGATTAGGGGTGTCACTTCGTGCCCCCGATAGCTAATGACTCCAGGTAGAAACTGAGGCACTTCATTAATGGTTTACGGCCAATCTTGCGTCGTGGCGTTTGTATTGCTGGCTCTACTACTTATGTGTTGCGGTGTCCAGAGCTTTGGCGGCTGAACAGGATCAGAAGTATATCAAGAATGAAAGGCAGGGCAAGAGGCCATTTCAGGCGCCTCAGCGACCATTTCAGCAGCGAGCTAAGAAGCCGTTTCAAGGACCTAACAAGGGCAAGGGACAACAACCACAGAAGAAGGCTGCTCAGAAGCCTACTGACTATCAAATGTGCCCAAAGTGCAGTCGCAAGCATGATAGAGAATGTTTGTAGGGTTCGTTCAAGTGCTTCAAATGTGGATCCACTGACCACATGCTTAAGAATTGTCCATAGTGGGAGCAGACAACTCAGGGCAGAGTCTTTGCGATGCATGCCGAGGAGGCGGCCCCAGACACTACACTCTTCACAGGTAATATAATTTATTCAACATCATATTATTTATTGAAATTATTGTGCATGTTTCGAATTTTTGGGTATATGAGTAGGCTAATTTTTGAAACTTATATGAGAACTCCAGGATAGTGGATTCAGCCTGTGCATGAGATTACGTTTAGTAATTTTTTAGAATTGTTGAGTGGAGTGTATGTTAATATTATCTGAGAAAGGATCTATATAGCGAGAGTAGCCACAAATGCTCTGTTAGATTCCTGGGCTATCATTTTTTTATATCGGATGACTTTGTGAGTTATTTGGGCGTCAAGCTCCCTAGGCTGGATTTGAATTATTATGTGACCTTTCCATCGGGGGAGAAACAATCTACTTCTATTGTGGTCAGAGACATGAGTCTCAAACTACAGGACCACACAGTCTATGCTAACCTTATAGTATTGTCGATACCCGAGTTTGACATCATTATGAGAATGGATAGGTTGTCAAAGATTGGAGTGACGATCGACTTCCAATGAAAATCAGTGAGGGTCAGACCATTGGGCAATGAGGAGTTTTTATTCAAGCCAAGTTGACGCAACAGCACGCTGCAGATGATATCATGTCTTCAGGAAAGGAAGCTCATACAGAAGGGGTGTTAGGCGTTATCGGCGAGCATAATTTCAGCCCCTATTACTCCAAGTCAGACAGTAGGATACATTCCAGTTGTCAGAGATTTTCCAGACGTCTTTCCTGACGACATTGCAGGTGTCCCACCTGAGCGCGAGGTGGAGTTTTCCATTGATCTTATGCCGGGTACCGTGCCAATCTCCAAGGCACTGAGCGCCCGTAGAGATGAAGGAGCTCAAACAGCAAATACAGGGGCTACTGGATACCGTGCCAATCTTTGTAAAGAAGAATGATGGTAGTATGAGACTTTGCATAGATTACCGAGAGTTGAATAGAGTTACAGTGAATAATAAGTACCCATTGCCAGGGATCAAGGACTTATTCAATCAATTGCAAAAAGCTTCTGTGTTTTCCAAGATAGATCTTCGCTGCGGGTATCATCAGCTAAGGGTGAAAAACGCAGATGTACGAAAGACAGCCTTTAGAATTTGCTATGGGCATTACGAGTTCCTAGTGATGGTGTTCGGAATGACAAATGCTCCAGCGATCTTCATGGATATCATGAATCGCATATTTCAGCCTTACTTGGATCACTTTTTCATCGTATTCATTGATGACATCTTCATTTATTCGAAGAACCAGGAGGAGCTTAGCTAGCATCTGCGTATCGCGTTGCAAGTATTGCAGGATCATAAGTTGTTCACAAAGTTCAGCAAGTGTGAATTTTTGTTAGATAAAGTAGCATTTTTGGGACATGTTATCTCCAGCAGTGGCATTGAGTTTGGCCCGTACAAAGTGGAAACAGTGAAGGAATGGGTTATTAGAGATCCGAATTTTCTTAGGATTGACGAGTTACTACAGAAAATTCATTCAGGTATTATCTTCTATTGCGGTGCCACTCACCTCGTTTACGAAGAAGAATGCCAAGTTTGTATGGAATACTGACTGCCAGAAGAGTTTCGACACTTTGAAGAAAGCTCTTATAACAAAGCTAGTATTAGCCATTCCATCAGGGAAAGAAAACTTTGTGTTGTACACCGATGCTTATAAGTTTGGATTAGGCGTCGTGCTGATGCAGCATGGCCGAGTCATCGCGTATGCCTCCAGACAGTTGAAGGTGCATGAAAAGAACTATCCAACTCATGATCTGGAGTTAGCTGTCGTGATCTTTGCTTTGAAGATATGAAGACACTACTTGTATGGTAAGAAGTGCCAGATATTTATTGATCATAAAAGTATCAAATATTTCTTCACTCAAAAAGAGTTGAACATGCGACAGAGACGGTGGCTAGAGTTGGTAAAAGACTGTGACTGTCATATCAGCTATCACCCGAGAAAATCCAACATGGTCGCCGACGCCTTGAGTAGGAAAGCAGGAATTGTATCGCAGCTGTCAGTATAAAGACCTCTATAGAAGGATATGCAGAAATTTGATCTCGAGGTCTATCCTAGGGGTAGAGCTCCTAGATTATTCACCTTGACAGTGCAGTCCACCTTGATAGATCGTATTAGTAGTTGACACTCATCTGACGAGCAACTGAAAAATGGCATTCGAGAAATGAATCTAAGGGCCGCAAGCTTTATGCTGTGAGCAATGGGATTGTAAGGTACAGAGGGAGAATTTGGGTGCCTAGAGATGATTCAATTCAAGGAGATATATTATCAGAAGTGCATACGACACCATATTCCATTCATCCAGGAGGTACCAAGATGTATAAATATTTACAGATGCTTTATTGGTGGTCTGGAATGAAACGAGTCATTCGACTCTTTGTATCTAAATGTCTTGACAGCAGGTGAAAGCAGAGCATCAGAGACCAGCACGGATGCTCAAACCTCTTCCTATCCCTGAGTGGAAATGGGAGAACATTACCATGGATTTCATAGTCGGTTTTCCGAGGTCAGTCAGAGGATCTAACTCAAATTGGGTAATCGTTGATCGTCTTACCAAGTCGGTGCACTTCTTGCCAGTAAAGGCAACCTTTTCAATGATGAAGTATGCAAAACTTTATATCCGAGAGATAGTCAGATTACACGGAATCCTAGTTACCATAGTATCTGACAGAGACCCCAGGTTCACGTCGTTCTTTTAGAAGAGCTTGCGTTCCGTAATGGGGAAGAAATTTCTATTCAGTACAACATTCCATCCTCAGACAGATGGTCAGTCCGAGAGGGTGATACAGATTTTGGAAGGCTTATTGCGCGCATTCATGATCAATTTCCATGTGAATTGGGAATCAAAGCTACCTCTAGTGGAGTTCACCTTTAACAACAACTTTCAGTCATCTATAGATATGGCTTCCTACGAGACTTTGTATGGAAGGAAGTGCAGATCGCTTATTCACTGGGATGAGGTAGGCGAGAGATCAGAACTTGGTCTAGAATATGTTCAGCAGACAGTGGATGTAGTAGTCAAAATCCGGGAAAGGATGAGAACTTCTCAGAGTCGTCAGAATAGCTACGTTGACAAGAGAAGGAGGGACCTTTATTTTTCCGTAGGAGATCATGTCTTCGTAAAAATAACACCTATAAAGGGTGTTACGAGATTTGGGAAGAAAGGAAAATTAAGTCCGAGATTCGTAGGACCATTCGATATCCTCGAGAAAGTGGAACATTAGCTTATCGCGTAGCACTGTTGCCTAATCTGATAGGTGTACACAATGTGTTCCATGTTTCTATGCTAAGGAAGTACATGGCAAATCGTTCACATGTACTAAGCTTTGAGCCGTTACAGATTTCACCGAACCTATCATAAGAAGAGAGGCATACTCAGATTTTAGACCGATAGGAGAGGAGAGTACGGAACAAAGTTACCAAGTTGGTCAAGGTCAAGGTCAAGTGGTGGAACCATTCCGATGAGGAGGCTACTTGAGAGACCGGAGTCGATATGAGGATTCGCTACTCATAGTTATTTGATAAGACTTAATTTCGAGGACAAAATTTATTTAAGAGGGGGATGAACTGTAGTGCCCAAAAACCAGTACACGTAAACTCATGCATGATTAAAATAGTTTATTTATTTAATTAATAATTTAGGTGATGCATGCTATGCGTTAAATTATTTTAAATGTATATATATTTATTTTCAGTCGATAAGTTAAGTGATTTAAATAATTTATGAATTTTAGCAATTAATGGTTAAATTTAATTTATCGAGCGAAATAAAGACGTCAAACATTTTAATTAATAAATTTCGAATAGTAGGGGATTTAAAATCTTTAACTCTGAATACAATATTTTAATAATTATTTTTATGACTTAATTAATTAAATTAGTTAGTTTTTAATTATGAGTAGAATTTAGAATTTGTAGGACTCTTAATTTGATAAATTTTAAAAGTTGGATGAACTAATTATGATTTAAAACTTTGATTAATTAACCTAAACACCTAGCTAATGTTTTATTAAATATAAGAGGAAGAGTCCTACCCTAGAATTCTCACATATCATGCCACACACATGAAAACACCAAGAACATACACTAAACTCACACACACATATCTCGGCCGAATTATTCGACTAGGTTTGGAGGATTTTTTGTTTCTTCTTCCAACAGAACCTTTAGCAGATCATCACACTATGTTTCCTGAATATCTTAGTCACTTTTGAAGCAATAAAACACAGCAAACCATCTCCGTTTGGCCTCCGTTTTTCCTCGCGTTTGTTTTCAATATTTCGTATGTTTATAACGTAAAAGAATGTCCAAACCTTTCTTTGACGCATCAATCATGTTATATATTGTATTTTTATACAAATCATGCATGAAAACTTGTTGGTTTGATCATATGTATGCTTGAATGATATTAATATTTTTTTCTATATATATTACGCATGAACTTCTCTGTTTTACTTGAGTTTGGATCGTAGGATTCACTGGACAGAACCTAGGGCTTGTTGCTACATATGGTTACATTATAGGGTGTGTCTAGATGTTATTAGGTGGTCTGTGATGGGGAGAGAGGCTACTGGTGCAGCAGAAAGTGAAAAGAGAGCAGATGCACGCGTAAGGGAATAGTCGCGAGTCTCACATGCGGCAGTGGTATAGGCTGGACCAAGGCTCATGGCTAGTATCTATGCGGGGTCTTAGGTTACTGGGGTAAGCCTGGTACAGGTTGGTTAGGGACTGGTTAGGCATCAAGAGGGCTGGATCCGAATCCTTGTGCTGAAGGCGTAGAGGAAGCTGCACGATTTAGGGCTTACGGGTTTGGTGGTTTAAGGGGTTGTGCACGTGTCATGGGTTGGAACGAGTCAAACCAAGGTCTTAGGTGACGTCTAAGGGTCAAGTCTAGGGCTTTTTTTTGGCTTGGTTTGAGTTCAATCGATAGGAAGTTACACGGAACTCGTGAGTGTCATAGTGGCGCTCTTTGGGGCAGCTTGTGTCTTCATGGTTCGTGGTGCATGGTTCAGGGTTCAGGGATGGTTCAAGGCTGGTTTAGGGCCTTGGGCAGTAGATTGGGATGTGTTTTACGTGTGGGTTGAGACTTGAGTCAATTTGTACATCCTAAGTGGTTCTATTTAATTCGAGAGTCATATGTGTCTGAATGAACTTTAGGGGCTGTTTTGGGTATAAATTTTAGGATGTTATGGAAATATGTCTGGGGATGATCCAACGAGGTTCACGATATTCTTAAGTTTGTATGACATGCAAAATAATTATTTTTGAGGTATGCAATTTATCTTGTGGCCAGGTGATCCACACTGTCAACAAAAAAGCAACGTCCTCTTCCATATCTATGGCCCAAGACCGGGCAAAAACATCACCTGTCCCCGAGGGGGAAATCTCAACTGTGGTAGGTGTTATACAACTTAGAATCTCACCCAAAGTGAAAACCTACTCCAAAGGAGCATCTCCAATAATGCCAACACCCAAACCCTCTGGGTGCAGCACATACTTTAAAGAGGGGTTGAGAACCTCTAGTTCTTGATCCGCTGAATGTTGCTCTGCCCTCTTCCAATGCGAAAGGACTCCAAGGCATTCGGTGCAAGAGGATCCTTCCTGAGTGGATCCCAACGCACATGCCTCCTTCTCCATTTGCATCCCGGACAAACGAAGAGCTCAAGATTGGGATCCCGACGGCCCTTCACAGAATCAGAATGCACACCCCTTGAGGTGGCTGGCTCGAAGTACCCTGTTGGTGATGAGGAGCAGCATCAGTAGGCTTGGGTCGAACAAGGAGGGAGTTTTTGTTATGAGAATAGCACTCACTCGCTGAATGTTCCAAAATTTTTCATTCAGTGCATTATGCCAAGATTTTCTCATAAATAACATCAATCTCTTGAGAGTGATCACCCCAACAGACCCAAATTTTTTTGATGGGAGGTTCCAACACATTGACTTCCACACAAACTCAGTCAAAAGCATCATGAGACACATCGGCGGTTTAGTCATCAACTTTAATAGGATTACCCAAAATTTTAGCAAGTGAACAGTGGGTCTTCTTATCAAATAAGTGCAAGTGTATCAAATTTGGCTCGCGAGTCACTGATCAGAGACTTACCATGGGCCGAAGAAAGGGCGATGAACATGAAACTAGGGTCCGTTCCAATAGACTCGGCTGGTGGATGGGTCGATTGGACAGGAGAAAAGGGTGAAATTGGCTTGAAATCATCGATTTGGGCAGGAAAAAAAAACAAAATCTAAAGGAGGAGGGGAACTAGACCAAGACCACTCCAAAAGGATACAAAAAGGAAACCTAAAACAATGCAGACTAGGGTAGCAATTAAATAAGTAGAAGCTAAACCCTAGAAAGGTATAGAGAAAGTAAAAATATACAAACAGAGAGAAGCATAGCTAAATCGACAAAATGAAATAGGAACAATGTGTCAGCATCTATCGCAGCTCAGAAGACATAAGAAAAACATATCACTGAACCATCTGTCTTGTAGTTCCCAAAAAGTAAAACTTTGAGTCTGTAAGGTGTCAAACAACTACATGAAATGCAAAATCCAAAAGTGATGTCTGCTACAGAGCTACTGTGCAAGAGCAATCAAAAGAAAAAGAGGAGATCGCGGTCCAAGAAATACCGAAAAATCCCATAAGATCAAACCAAGTGGCGAGTCTGACGGACCCCATGGTTTAGAGTTTAGGATATAGGGTTTTTTAAAACAAAACGCCACCGGTATCAGAGTGTTAGGCAGACCCCCTACCTGTATATACAAAAGTGAGTAATACAGAGAAATGTTAATGGGAGGGGGACTAGACCAAAACCTTCCCAAAAGGCTATACAGTGATAACATCAAAAACATAAAACGATACAAACAAAATGGTACAACTGCCATACATCAAAACAAAAACAAACAAAAGGGTGGGCAAGGAGAAATTTTTGGTGAACGCCCACCACCTACCACCAAAAAGAGAAGCAGAAAATGATATGAAGAAAGAATCAAGGAGGTCGGTCATATGGAAAAAGACCACCTTCCCCTTCCCCTTCTGCTTCAATATCTCGCGTTGTTTAGAATGTGTCACCAGTAAATTTAGCTTCAACATACTGGTAGAATCTGTAGGCACATCCTAACCACAATCCCCAAGAACTTTACCCTAGAAAAACCACAAATCATTGAGAGAAGCTGGAAGCTCCGAATCATGAACAACGGGAGTAGCCAACATAGTATCATCCATAACATGAGGGGACATAAAACGCTTCAGACGTGGATTAGACTCATCGAATGCAGTCCCTCCTGTTACAAGCTTAGAAAGATGGAGAACAACATTTTTTGGACGTGAAGAAATGAAACGTCCACTAATTTTTAAATTTAAAAATCCTACTAATTTTTTTTTTGAAACATTAAATTCAAAATTCATATTTAAAAAAACTGAACGTTTCCGTCATCCAAAATATTAATTTAACATTAAAATCTCAAGTGCATAAAAATCTTTAAAAATCGTTAATTAACAAAATTCAACTCGAACCTTTTAGCATGATCATACTAACTTCATAATAAAAGCATAAAAATCTCTAATTAAATCATTAAATTTTTGCATTTTAGCCCTCCAAGTTTTCGGATTCATACAACTAAGCCCCTATATTTTCAAATTATAGCAAAATCACCTCCAATATTTCTGAAAACTTGCAATTAAGTCCATCTAATTGTTCTAATTCAGTCCCTAAGATCACAATTCCTTAAAATTCAACCCATAACAATCAAGTTCGGAATTCACTTCCTACACAATATAACGTTCGAAACATGCAGTCATAAACCACCAAGTTTGATTCGCCTCAACTTAATCTTATGTAGCACAAAATATGAGATACACAAAGACCAAGTTCTCCTCACGTCTCCGAAGCATAACTGTACATGCCGTCCAAACCACGTATCCAACATGCATTAAATTAATAAACAAAAAAGTGTAACCACCTAATTTCCACATCATACAAGCATTTAAAATTTAGGACAATACACCCAACCTCCTAATCCATGTATCATAAAATTAAACTTTAGCATACAAAATTTAAAGCAGTAAAAACTCACAGACTTGAGACGTGACTTCTTGAACTTCTCGGAGTGGCAGTAACACAACCCTTTAGGGATCCTTGGCTCTGATACCAACTGAAACGTCCACTACTTTTCAAATTTTAAAATCCTAATAATTTTTTTTTTGAAACATAAAATTCGAAATTCATATTTAAAATAATTGAACATTTCCGTCATCCAAAATATTAATTTAACATTTAAAATCTCAAGTGCATAAAAATCCATAAATCGCCAATTAACAAAATTCAACTCCAATCTTTTAACATGATCATACTAACTTCAAAATAAAAGCATAAAAATCTCTAATTAAATAATTAACAAAATCTTTAAAAAAATTTAACTATCAAGCTAATGCTGGAAAATAAAGTCTCTCGGGAGTATACTGTTGGACTCGATCCACTCAACCGTCAGCGCCTCCCTCAATCTCATCCTCACCTGCAACACTCAAACCTAGTGAGTCTAATGACTCAGCACGTTCTAAACACGAGTAGCAAATAATACATATACAAACACATGCATTAAAAATCATACTTTTATTAAATTAAGCTTGTAATCATAAATCGTAAATCGTCAAACCATAAAGCTTTCAATCATTTATCATTTTGGGTGAAGTTTGATCCTTGAAAGTGACTAAATGTATCATTTGGTCGACTGATCAGCCTTAGCTCACCATTGCACATGGGGACGGGCACTAGGCACCGACGTAAAATGGAAATACGATCGTTGGGCTCCCTCTGGGCCTTCTCCCATAAACGGGCTCCCTCTGGGGCCTTATCCCTCACGATATTCCCAAAAATCATATATGATATCATTTTTGTCACAGTTAATTCACATCCTTCAAAATATATTTTTTTTCTTTTTAATCATAAAATATTGTGTCCTTTGTAAAATAGCATTTTAACAGTAAAAATTGCACAGCTTTACTATAAATCATAAAATTTCATAATTTCATCAAAAAATTTTAAAAATATCATTTAGCGTGCGTTATGATCCTTCGGGACACTGCCAACCCTTTTCGTACTACCCAGGTATAAAATGACTATTTTGCCCTTGCACCCTAAAATTCTCGATATTGATTTTTTCTCACTTTTTTTTTACTCGAGCCTATCCCATAGTATCATATAAGCTTAAATTCGACTTCTAATATTTTTCTTAAAAGTAAACCCGAGCCTTTCAATTTATTTCCCTAATTACTAAACCTTAAAACTTTTTAATCACGAATTAATTCAAACTTAAGTATTTTACTCCCAAACTGTAAACATGAACTTTTCATTCCTAAGTACCCTCATGAATCCATGAACCAACCCCCGTGAACCACGGTTCAAGCCATATCCTTTATTCATAGCAATTTCGAACCATAGGCCCTAATTCACGTTTTTATCCCAAAACCTTCGAACCATCCTCGAGCCACCTAGGACCAGACCATGTCCAACCCCTCCTAGACAACCTTGAACCATCCTGGACCAGCGCACATAGCCCCTAGCCTAGCCATCACCAAATTTGAGCCTTAACTTCCTTAGAACCACTCGCCTCCCAGAAATCTCGAGCCACCACCGAATCACCCTGGACCTAACCCTGGCCAGACCATCTTGGACTCTACCTAAACCCCTCCTACCCAGCACCGAGCCAGCCCAAGTCCTAAGCCAAACCCCCTAGCCTCTCTTCCTTTCTCCAAGTCGCGGCCCCAACCTACTCGAGCCACCATGAACCCTGACTGCACAAGCAAAAAAGAGAGTCCTAGGGTTTGCGCGAGCCCTCTTCCCTAGACCCTACTGGACCAACCTAGACCCCTATACACACCGTGATCCTCCCCTCTCTTGGACCTAGTTGTGCGCGAGCAAGGGGAGAGTCCTAGGGCTTGCGGACTCTCCCATCTCCTGCGGCAGCCTGGACCAGCCCTACATGAACCCTTCCACGACTGCACCGGACCCTGATGAGCCAGCCCTGACCAGCCCTAGCCCTAGCCCTACCCTGCTGAGCCTTGTATCTTAAGGAAACTCTAGGTTCGTTTCTTCCTAGCCAAGCTCGACTCCAGCTCTTTTGTTGTCCCTTAACGACTCTTTTCCTAGCATTTAAAAACATCCTATTGGCAGCGTGTCCTTGGAATTCATAACGTTTTTCAAAAAATATTAAAATCATCAAAACTTTGAAAATATTTGTTCTATCGTTAAAGGAATCATGTTTAAATATTTTTCATGCAAAAATAAACAAATCAAGCATAATATGATTTGAATGATGCGTCAAATGAATTTAGAAGCGTGCCTTTGCGTTTTAAGGACGAACGGGCGATGAAAAACTCCTTGTTTCCTCCTCCTCAAATTTTCGAAACTTGTGTGTGTAGTGTGTGTGTGTTTTTGGCTGATAGGAGGCTTAGAAGCCCTAGTTTTCTATTTTATAGATTTTAATTTGCATGTTAATGGGCTTATGTTTTGGGCCTTTGAGTTTAGGAACAATTGGGCCTACTAATCTTAGGTAAATTAGGCCCAATAACACCTATTTAATTGAAAAATAAAAGTTTATAAAAATTAATTTTCAAAAATAATATTTTGATATTTTAAAAGTCCCTTGTTGCCCAAAACAGACTTCTCGGATAAAATTGAGCTCGTTTCGTAAAATAATTTGAGCTCTATCATTTTTAGAAAAATTTAATCATATTTAATCTTATTAATAAGCCTTGAAAATATTTATTGAAAAATATTTATTTTATCTAGGTCGTCCCCAGTCTGCTTTCCCCAGCCTATTATCGAATATTCGGTTAAAATCTACAGTTTTCATAAAATCATGCAATTAGACCCTTAATCATATAATATGCATCAAGTAAGCATTTAAAATCAATTAAATAAAACAGTTAATCTATTTAAATAATTTGCATACATGTGGATATTTCGGGCGTTACAAGAAACAACACCAGATGACTCATCCTAGCCAGATCTTTTAAGTATGGTCTGCAATATCTCAAACGAATTCTTTGTAAGATAAGAATGATCCGGACCTTTCCACAGCATCAGCACTGACTATGATTTTGAATCCATCCCTGCTCAGAAGACTCTGTAGAAGGAGCACTGGAAAGGACGATAACATAAGGAGAACAAGGAGGCAGAATCTGATGCTATTGTTCATTGGACGGAGGAGACTGAGTATACTGATCGTGAGGTCTAGGCAGAATCTGATCCAACAACTGATCGTTTGTATAGAAATGGGGAACTTTTTCATAGATAACCTCGGCAATCTGACTATGACCCCCATCCTACCCAAATCCTTTCCAGACGAGCCTGAAGCACATCAATTTCAAAAAATACGCAAGTAAAAAAGCCCCTAGAACTATCAGCGATAATCTCATCAACCTTAAATGGATTACTTAAAATCTTAGCAATCAGGTGCATGATTTTTTGTCATAATGATGCAGAGGCAAATCAAGAAACCTGATCCAAACCAGAGAAATAGAATAATCCTCCTCAAAATTGAATTCTAAAGTCCATTTGGAAAAGCGAATCAGGACAGTCCTTATAGAAATTTCATGTTGACTCCAAAGTTTCAAATAATCCTTTTTGTAGGTAAGAGTGAGAACCATATACCCACGTGGAAAAATTTGATATTGTGGGATCCATGCAGACCAGTGCATGAAAGAGAAGATAAAAATATCTTTATTTGGTGTCAAACCCATGTTCCCAGTTATACGCCCTACCAAAGAAAATTTAAAAGGTGCAGAGAGGGAAGATATATCCTGATCTGGGAATCCCTTCTCGAACTGTCGGTGCAGGCACCTCATCCATCGAGTCAAAAACGTCTGCAAAACTCTTTTTCATCAAATTTGGAGACGAACGACACAAAATATCCCTAAAAGATGCCATAGGAGGAACAGAAGGCGCAGAAATAACATGTCAGAACAACCGGAACAGCTGTACATGGTGGGTCAACTCAGCTAACTAGTCTGGGTGACTCGACAGAGTCAACTCTCGAGTTGCCAATCGGAGAACCATCGCAGACCAGACAGAGTGAGATGAACACAGAACCGGTACCATCTAGCCCATAATCAGCCGGAAAACTAGGTAACTCACCACGAACAGTCGCCAGAAATTGAGGAAAAACGTAAATGAGGCCATATTTAAAAAAATGGCCCTACCACTAGAATTTCCATAGCACGATGGACATTTGGTGAAGATGAATTGAAAAATGGGGCATGAACAGAGGAGAAATTAGCCAAAGAACCTGTCGCATGCCTAAAAAAAGAAGATTTAAAATTCCCACTTGTATCAAACGCCGATGGTGACAGGAAGGAAGGCATCCGGTCACCATCGGAATTGACTACACTTGACGATTATAGATCGGGGTCCCAATCAAACAAACTTTGCTGGAGTCCTTCGGAATCTGAGAAAGAGTGGTCTTAATTGAAACCTCTGCTAGTAGTTTTCTTAAATCGTACTAGAAAAAAAAATTTCTCCTTAATCTCTATAATTCAAAATATACATATATATATATATAATTTAAAATACCTTGACGTCATTTTGAAAATAAAACAACCATTTAAAAATCCAAAGGAAATAGTTTAAAGCAAAAAATCGTCAAACGTTTTATAAACCTAAAACATCATTTAAAAAGTATAACACATACTATAACCTCTCAAAACCTCTCATAACATAAATAAAAAGTCGTAAAATCTTTATCATAATGGTAAACGTAAATCATAACTACGGAAAAATAGAAGCGCTGGTCCTCGGGTTATGTGCACCTATTGTCCAGTCAAATCAGGCATCCATGTAACGCCCCGAAAATTTAAAGGTTCACGCGAACCACATGCATGCAATTATTAAATTCTTTGTGTATTTTAATTAAATGTTTTAATTACATTAATTAAGTATGTTGTGCGTATTTACATGTTTAAAATATATTTTCTACATGATTGCATTAAAATGTATTTTTAAAGGTTATTCGAGTTGCGATCGAGGAACGGAGACCGAGCACTGAAAAATAGAAAAAGTTTTTATTTGGTTAATTGTTTTTAATTATTTAAAATATGGATGACGTTTTTTATTATTTTTGAAAATAAGGAGTTTTGAGGTGATTTTATACGCCGAGACGTAATTTTTATCGGTATTGGATTTTCAACAAAAATACAAACGTTTTGGCAACCCGGCTAATAAATTCACAAACTTTATTAAACAAAATAATTTTTAATATTTTAATTAAGCACTAATGGACTTTATGGTCCTAATTACATTCTTAATGGGCCTAAGCTTGTTTAACGGATTAATTAAAGTATTTAAACTGTTAAACCCACCCCTTAACCTACACAATTCCTACGCCACTTTCAGATTTGCACACACACCAATTCTCCTAGATTTTACACGGCACACACAAGAGAGAATTGAGAGAAAATGATTCAAAGCTTCAAGGGTTTCAAGCCAAGGTCTTTTCGTCGCCGTTCTTTGCAATCGTCAACGTATATTCGTGCGTTAAAAACGTAAAGGCACGCCATATTCTTCATTTAATCATCATCCCACCATATTATATATTTATCTTTGAAATTGCATGAAAAAAACAAGAGCACCTTGATATATTTTCGTTTGTGCATCCAAGGTAATTTTTAAAGCTTGATCTTTGTTCCAAAAACATGATTTTTATGTGCTAGAAGGGGCTGCCATGATTAAGACTTGTTAAGGGCATGTTTTATATGATTTTAAAGGGTCCTAGGATGCACTAATACACTACAATCAAGACACGATCAAAGCTGGAACCGTGGGCTACATTCAGATTAAGGGCCAAAGGGTTGTGTGTGAATGAGTGGTTCTAGTGACTGGTTTCTTTTGCTTGGGGTTACGGGGCTGGCCAAGGCTGGTTGAGGGCTTGGCCAGGGTCAGGTTTGAAGGCTGGGTTGGGTCCTAGGGCGGCTAGGGCTCACGCTTAGTGGCTAGAGAAGAGTCCTCACGTGAAAGGACTCTTCCCATGCATGCTTGAGGGTGGCTGAGTGATTTATGAGGGTGGCTCGAGAGAGGGCTGGGCTAGGACGTCTAGGCTATGGCTCAGGCTATTTCAGAGAGGGTCAGAAAGGTTGGGACTCGAGGGTGGCTCGAGCCATGGGCTGGGGAAGAGTCCACTTGAGGAGGGACTCTCCCCCAAAGCATGTGCGCGATCTGTGAAGGTGACAGCAGCCAAGGGGGCTCGCTGCTGGGGCTAGGTGGCTCAAGGTAGATCCATCAGGGTCCTGGGATGATGGGCAGGGGTCGAGCCATGGGTTGGTGCGGCTGGGTTCGCTGCTGGCTCAGCTGGAGGTGAAAAAGTGAGGGAATATCACAAAGTGCGTGCAGCCTGGGCTTGCTTCAGGCGGCTCGTGCGTGGGTTTAGGGGCTTGGGCTAGGGCTGGTCATGGTCCAGGGAAGGTTAGGGCCAGGTGGGCTCGATGGTGGCTCGGCTCGAAGGGTCCTAGTTGGGTCAGGAGTCCCAGATAAGCTATAATACTCACCTACACACATGCATACAATCGGGGGTTGAGGGGCAGAAGTCTTCTGAGCAGGCCAAGGATGGTTATTTAGGCTAGGATTGGTCAGTAAGGTCCCTAGGTGGGTTGGCTAGGGTTTGGCTTGAGGTGGCTCGGGTAAATTAGGAGATGGCTTGGTATGATCAATAAGGTGTTAAAAACAAAAATTAAAAGGCTAAAATTGAATCTATGGGTCCACAGGTGTGGCTCATGACTTGGAAGGGTAGAATAAATAATAAAAATGATATGTTTAAAATTTGGGATCAAAATAACGAGTTTGGAATTATCCGAGATTTAATCGCCGCACGAAACGCTAATCAACGAATTAATTGAAAAACCTAGTTTTAAGTTTTATAAAATTATGGAAAATTATATTTAAACTCAAATAATTATTAAATGTCTAATTTTTTAATTTTGGAATTTTATATTAAGGATTGGTTTAATTCGGGATTAAAACGCATTTATATATTATATTAAAAGATTAATTTAAAAGTCATCGAATTAAGCTAAAAAAAAAATAGGAGAAAATTCATGTAAGCTTAAATAATTATTTGGGACGTGTTAGAATCAATGAAATTAAGAAAAAGTCAAGAACGGGAAATTTTACGTCCAGTGGTAAAACGGTCTTTTTACACCTAGAAATTAGTAAACGTCATGGCAGTGCCCTGAATGTTGTTTTACGTGCTAATATGATTATTTCAAATGTTTATGATTTTTTATGACATTGATATGAAATGTTTACGATTTATTATGTCAAAATGTTATTTTAAAAATTTATGATTTAATATGTTAAAATGTTTATTTTAAATGTTTATGATTTAAAGGCATATTTTAAATGTTTAGGATGTTGAAATGTTTATTTAAAAGATATATAGATTTTTATATGTTAAAAGGTTTCTTTTAAAATGTTCAAATGTTTATTTTAAACGATTATGGATTTTTATGATAAAACGATAACGTTAAAAAATATGTTGCATGCTTGTTTTTAAAAGAAAAAGGATATTAAATGCATGACTTTTATAAAGTGATGAAAATGTAAAACGTTGAAGGAAGTTAAGTCATTATGACTATTGAGGATATGAGGATATGAGGATAAGAATGGGGATATCGTGAGAGAAAATACCCCAAAGAGAGCCTATTTATGGGAGAAGGACTCAGAGAGAGCCCGACGATCATATTTTCAATCGAATGAGGATAGGCCAAGGCCTAGTTGATCGGTGAGAGTGTTGCTGGTGTTCCCACCGCCCAGTACTACGGTTTCATGTAGATGGATCCATCGACTTTTTGAAGATTGAGGAAAGTCACAATTAACGATCTGAATTCAACAAAGGAAAAGGAAAAGGAAAAGGAAAAAATGTTATGATCATGATAAAAGGTTTTATGTTATGTTTTGAGTAAAAAGAAAAGGTTAAGGTTTATGTTATGCATGTCATGAAAATGTTATTTTTATGTATAAGTATTTTTCACCGTTGCTTGTGGTTTTATACGTATTACTTGTTATAAAGATTATGGTGTGTTGAGTCTTTAGACTCACTTGGTGTGATGGATGCAGGTGAGTTTGAGGGAGGTCTTGATGGTTGACTGTAATGCCCGAGATTTTATTATTGTAATCTGAAATGATTAATTGATAATGGATGTGATTATAGACGGAAAGGAACAGACCGGGGAAAACAAGAGAAGACATGAGATATGTGCGAGGACAGAACCCCTCGCGCATATGCGCGACACGAGGCGCGCATATGCACGAGCATGGCAGAGAACCTCGCGCATATGCGCGAGAAGAGGGCGCGTATATGCGTGAGCTAGTGAGCTTGACAAGTGCCGAGACAGTAGGTCTCGCTCATATGCGCGGGGTCAGGGCGCGCATATGCGCGAGCAAAAGACTTTGATGCGCAGAGACCAGTAGGTCTCGCGCATATGCGCCGATGATGGTCGCGCATATGCGCGAGACGTGCTGCACCAAGAGGGAGCCACCTATCCTTGCCATGCATGATATATATATATATAACAAGCATTCAAACCTTCAGATTTGAAGATGAGGAGATCGAAATTTCATAGAAAAATTCTCCAGCTTTTCTTTTTAAGAATTTGAGTGTTATACAAGATCCGTCCGTCTGATCTTCGATTCGAGTTCAGAACTGTGTTCCCCTCGACAAAGGCTTCACAAGGACGTAAGTTTTCTTTTGTTTAGCTATGATTCAAAATTATGATATTGAAGAAATCCTGATATGACTGATATTATCTGTTCCTGAGACTGTTGTAATCGTATAATCGAAATCAGATTAAAGAACAGACACCGTATGAGATTGTTATCATTTTCAGATTTAATTTGATTGAGAATATACAGATTTGGTATCAGATTATGTTTTTTGATCGATTATGAGTTGAGATTGGTATCTGCTGATATTGTTTTGCTAAGTATATTGAGATTGTGATGTTATGCCGTCGAAACAGAATTAGATTGCGTTCTGATTAGATCCAGTATTGATTTGAGTTGTATATTGATATTGTACTTCTCGAATATGTCCTTCCAGCGTGGGTATTGACGACTTCGAAGAACGAGCAGAGCCAGACTGGTATTGATTTCATTGATCAGATTGACCTACGAAAAGAAAGGTATAAATCAATGTTAAACCGGGAAGATATGACTCGAGTTAGATTTGACTTGAGTTTTCCCAAAACCACATACTTTATTTTATTGCATTGATATTTGCAATTCATGAGATTGATATGCATAGTCTATTGATTTATAGTAGAGCACGTATTGAGTCATGGGCATATAGGCCTAGTCTTTGGCAGAGCCGCCAAGACACTGGACTTTTGGTGTATCGATGTGCTTAGGAGTAGATCGACTCTTATTGCAGAAATTCGATACATAATGCCAAAGTTTGGTAATAAGAACGTACCACCATCTAGCTGGGAGAGTAGGTGGGAGAAGTTGCGTTCTTATTCGACCGAGATCCCTAGATTAGAGAAGAGTCGAGTCAGAGATTATGAGTCCAGAGTTTGATTTACAGTTTTATATCGATTCATGTCTTTCAGATTATTATACATGTTATTGATAACTGTTATATGCTTTTATATCTGTTATATGATTGCATGTATAGGTTGTTTATACTGGGAATATATTTCTCGCGGGAGTTATCCGGCGGTTGTTGTAACACCTCTGATCCGTTTTTAATAAAATAGCAGCGGAAATTTAAAATTTTCTTTGAAGGGAGGAAGGATTTAAAATACATTACAATATATATAAACAAAAGTTAATACATGATCAATCAAATAAGGCAACAAAATAAAAAACATCATTTTTGTGATCTTGTCAAAATACTTGCAAAATAGTCTTCTTCCTTCCCTCACTTATGCATATGACCCCGGCTCCAATCAACGTCCCGGCCTGTCACTCTTCTCTGCATCACATGAATAACTGAAATGAGTATGAAACTCAACAAGTGGAACTCTTACATAGCAATGTACATATACCATACTCTGTAAAACATGGTTTTGAAAACATTAAATACCATCAACTCTGAAGCATGAATATCATAGAATGAATAACAATAACGATGGTATTTCTCTTTTCTCTGTTGGATTGATATCTATATAGTATCTCTGTCTCTGTGCCTCTATCCCATCGATATGAATCGATAACTCTGAGGGATATAAGCCTATGGTCGTTGATCAACTTATTGCATGCAATCTCTGGCTATGTATCTATCAATCCAATAAAACATTTGAATTCTCTCTTTGGCATTAAAACAAACACTTTGAAGACTATCTTTTCTCTTGTATTCCCTTTGACATGGTTGAGACATAAGATGCCTCTAATATACAACAAGATGTATTAATACATAGCATGAATCAAATGGAAGGGAATAACACTTTAAAACCATTGAAACACAATACATATATTATCATGTGAGCACAAGAAATGAAATTCCACTTACAACACTTGGAACCTTGAATCTACTCTCTTGGTACACAACCTACAACAATAAACCATAAACTTCACAATCAACATCTCAAAAATCATAAACCCATACCATAAAATTCATAAAGCTAACACACTCTAAATACCCAAGACTTCTCGCAACACCATAAACCAAGAAATAATCAAAGCCACAAGCTTACCTTAGCTCCTTGAACTCAAAATAACCTTGTTCTCTCTTCAATAATCCAAAAGCTTGAATCTAAGAAATAAAAGAAAGAAAATGGAACCCTAGCTTCCCTTGAGCTGAAGAAATCGAGAATGAGGAGAGAAATGAGGGAAAAGGGAATCAACTCATGTATTTAAGCACTTAAATCCAAAAACACGACTTTACTGTTCACGGACCGCGGGTGCGCTATCCCTTGCACCGCGGGTGCGCTATGCCTTCGGCACCTCATCCAAAAATCTGAAACAGTAGACCGCGGGTGCGCTACATTTTGGAGTGCGGGTGCACTCTGGTCACCGCGGGTGCACTGAACAATAGAGTGCGGGTGCACTCTGTTACTCTGCACACAGCTTCTCCAAAGATCGCCTCCGAAACGCCTCTTCCCTTCATAATTTAAAAAAACGGTAAACTACAAAGTTGTAGCTCTATTTCGTTTCTTGAACCTCTCCAAATATCAGAACATTTGGAGGTCTGAGTAAAAAGTTATGCTAAATCTCTCAACATGTGTCACTGGAGGAACGTCGAAACACACGACACACTTCGGGGCACTTTTGGCTTATCTTCCACAATGATTTGAACAAAACTCAAAATAAGAAAGTTACACCTCTATGTCTTATCTAACCACTCCAATTGGCCTCATAACAATTGGTTCAACATACGAATTACCATGAATTAAATCGCAACGATGCTACAACAACTACACAACGACTATAAACAACAATACTATAAACCATATATCACAACTCTTAACATCAAAACTATACATAAACTTAACCAAATAGTCCATAAGCATACAAAATCTTAAACCGTACCGTTCACCAGGCTTGGATATTACAGTTGTTGTGTTTGTATGTGTGCATGACAACAGGTGGGACAGGATCAGGGTCGAAAAGAGGATGAGAGATTGAGATTAGCGTGGAGATTCGGACCCAAAAGTATAGTTGTTTTCATTACCTGATATGTAATGAATGAACAATAGTTGTTATGTACAAGAATTGTATTTTTGATCTAGACGTTGATCTCGTAAATGAAATAAGATTTATTTCATATGTTGCGCAATCATGTATTTTTAAAAAAACAAATTTATGACCCAGTTTACTTAATTGTTACATTTGATCCTAATAATGATTAAGAAAATAAATTAGCGTCCGGGTCCCCACATTGACTTTGCTGAACTGAAGGTGCACATAACCCGAGGACCAGCGCTTCTACTTTTCACACTCATGACTTATGATTTATGATTTATGATTTACGTTAAAGATTTTATGACTATTTATTAATGATTTTGAGAGATTTTTGAGAGGTTTAGTATGGGTTATACTTTTCAAACTTATCGTTTTTTTAAGTTTGGTAAAACGTTTAACGATTTTCTGTTTTGACTATTTCCTTTGGATTTTCAAATACTAGTTGGATGTTTTATTTTAAAAATGGGCAAAATCATTTTATGTGTATATGTATATGTATCGGCCGTTTCATGTTAGGTTTAAAAAAAATTTGTAGTACTTTTTAAGCAAAAGAAAGGCAGACGTTTCAATCCAAGCCTCACTCAACATTATTATCACACTCACCTGCATCAATCACACCTAATGAGTCTAGAGACTCAACACATCATATTCTTGATACGAAATAATATGTATAAAACCACAAGTAACAGTGAAAAATACTTATACATAAAAATACCATTTTCATGACATGCATAAACTTTAAACATAAACATTTTCATAAAAATTTTCATATCATCTTCAACATATTCATATTCATATAACATCAACATATACGTTTCCTTTTCGTTGAATTCAGATCGTTAATTGTGACTTCCGTGTTCATCTACGTCTGTGTGTCAGGCGATGGATCCATCTACTTGTAACCACAGTAATGGGCGGCAAGGACATCAGCAACACTCACACCGGTCAACTGTTCCTTGGCCTTACGTATTAACATATCATCGTATACATATCTTTATCCAAGGAAATACGATCTTCGGGCTCCCACTGGGACCGTCACCCTCACGATATCTCCAACATATCATCGTATTAGTCACAATTACTTCACTTTCTTCAACGTTTCATATTCTCATCACTTTATAAAATTTAAACATGCATATGACGTTTTTCTTCTAAACCAAGCATGCAACATGTCTTTTAAATGTTCAAGTTAAATCATAAAATCCATAAACATTTTAACATATAAATATCCATGAACATTAAAAATAATAATATTATCATATAAAACAGCATTCAGAGCACTGCCATGACGTTTAATAATTTTCGAGTGTAACATTACTGTTTTACCCTTGGACATAAAATTTCACGTTTTCGACATTTTCTTAATTTCATTGATTCTAACATGTCCCAAATAATTATTTAAGCTTACTTTAATTTTCTCATATTTTTATTTAGCTTAAATCGAGAACTTTTAAATTAATCTTTAAATATAATGTATTAATGCGTTTTAATTCCAAATTAAACCAAACTTTAATATAAAATTCTCAAATTAAAAACTTAGACTTTTAATAATTATTTGAGCTTAAATATAATTTTTCATAATTTTATTAAGCTTAAATCTAGGTGTTTCAATTAATTCTCTAATTAATGTTTCGTGCGGCGATTAAATCCCGGATAAATCCAAAACTCATTATTTTGATCCCAAATTTTAAACATAGCATTTTTATTATTTATTCTACCCTTGGAAGCCATGAACCCCACCCGTGGACCCATGGTTCCAATTTTCCTTCTTAATAATTCGAAATTGACACTTTATCGAACCACTCGAGCCAACTCCCGAAATACTCGAGCCACACCCGAGCCACCTTGAGCCAAACCCAAGCCAACCCATCTATGAACCCTAGTGACCAACTCTGGCCCATAGAACATGACCCTAACTCGCTCAAACCCTGCTGAAACTTGACCCACCTTTCTGCATGTGTGTGTGTGTGCGTCACCATGCACTTCTAAGACTCCTAACCCAACTAGGACACTTCGAGCTAGTTACCCATCGACCCAACCTGACCCTAACCAACCCTGGACCACGCCTAAATCCAGCCCTGACCAGCCCAAACCCCTGGATGCAGCAGCGAAGCCACCTAAATTCAGAAGCACAACCTGCGCACATGCTGCCTCCATAGTGCCTCCTCACGTTTTTTATGTTTGGCTCGAGCCACGTCGAGCCACTTTGCACCAACTCATGACCAGCCCCCCTAGGAACCCTCCTAGACCCTTAGAACCCATAGGACTCAAGCCCCAGTTGAAAACCGAAGCCATACATCCCTGCAACACAAACTGGCCGAGAACTCCTACTTGGTATGGGCTCTCTTTTCCTAGCTTAACCTCTTACCCAACGAGCCAGACCTTGAACTAGCTCCTCAGGCACCCTCCTAGGACTCTAATGACTCGACCTAGCCCAGCCCAAAGCCCCCAGGCCTTGCCATCTCTCCCCTGCACCAGCTACTGTACCTGCGCTACTCCTTGATGTAGCTCTCGAGTGAGAATCCTAGTTTGCTATGACTCCTCCCAGCCCTCTTAACTCAGGTTATAGCATGGCTAGGACCCTACCCTTGACCCTTCACGGATCCTAGCCAAGCCTTGGTCCCAACCAAAGCCAAGCCAAGAACCCAAGTCCATAACCCGTGCCCCTCAAACCCCATGCTACCCGATGGCATCCAGCTTGTTCTTATTCATGTTGTAGCGTTTTGTGTGTGTGTGTAGGACCTGAAACATGTAAAAAACAACCCCTTTCAATTCCTAATCATGGCAGCCCCTTAGGTACATGAAATTCATTATTTTTCGATCAAAACCCATGCTTTAAAATCACCCTAGATGCATATACGAAAATCTATCAAAGTGCTCTTGTTTCTCATGCAAATTTCAAACATAAATATATAATATTGTGTGATGATGAGTAAAAGAAGAATATGGAGTGCCTTTGCGTGTTTAACGCACGATTTTACGTTGACGAATCGAAGAACGACGGCTTGAAGAACTCTAGAAAACCTTGAAGAACTTTGATGCTTTTCCTTGATCTTTTGTGTGTGTGCCGTGTCTATGAATTTAAAGGAGGAGTTTGAATGTTCAAGGGGTGTGGGGCGTGAGTTGTATATGGTGTAGGGTAGGTTTTTAGTTTTAAATATTAATCAAAATCATAATGAAACTCTAATTGCTAGCTTAGGCCCATTAACAATGTTAATTAGGCCCATATAGCCCACTAGTGTTTAATTAAAATATTAAAAATTATTTTGTTTAATAAAGTTTGTTAATTTATTAGCCGGGTTGCCAAAACGTTCGTATTTTTATTGAAAATCTAACACCAAAAAAATTTACGTTCCGGCGTATAAAATCACCTCAAAACCCCTTATTTTCAAAAATAATAAAAAGCATCAATCATATTTTAAATAATTAAAACAATTATTTAATAAAAATATTTTCTATTTTTCAGCCCTCGGTCTCCGTTCCTCGATCGCAACTCGAATAACTTTTAAAAATACATTTTTAATTCAATCATGTAGAAAAGTATATTTTAAACATGTCAATATGCACAACATAATTAATTTATGCAATTAAAACAATAATTGAAATACAAGAGAATTTAATAGCTTGCGTGCATGTGGTTCGCGTGGACCTTTAAATTTTCGGGGCGTTACAGTAATTCCACTGAACAATACCGACATAACCTCAACCGTGGAATTAGACATGCAATTCAACTCCAATGGGTACGGTTTTTGGCTAGTGAGGTCACCTGGAGTAGACGATTTGATTGGTTTACACATTTTTCCAGAACAACAAGTAGAGGCCGATGATGAGAGAATGGACAGAATTTTCTGGTTTTCGATCGAGAAATTGGTAGGGAAAACGTGCTCTGATGAGCCTGAAATTTTCACACTAGCCTCGCCTTGACAAGGCGCATCTGGGTGTATAGTTTCTTCACAAACAGCACTGGCACGCCTCATGGAGAGAAACTAGGTCGAATAAAGCCCTTGTCTAGAAGTTCTTGAATTTGGTCCTTTAATTCTTTCATCTCAGCATGTGCTAGACGATACGGTGCCTTAGAGATTGGCATAGTACCAGACATCAACTCAATAGCAAATTCCACCTCTCTCTAGGGCGGGATGCCAGAAACATCATCAGGGAACACATCCGAAAAATCTTTGACAACTTCCACATCCTCAATCGATCGACTGTCAGCATTGGGTACAGATATAATACTAGCAAGAAACCTTGGCAGCCTTTTCGGATAAACTTCTTCGCACGAATGCATGAAATAATGTGCGGCATTTGATTGTTCTGCACCGCCTCAAAGATGAATGCTTTCCCATTGGGCGGTCTAATAGATACTAAACTCCGTTGAAAATCGATAGTGACTCCGTTCAGTGTGAGCCAATCCATTCCCAAAATAATGTCAAACTCGAGCATTGGCAATATAATAAGGTCTGCTCGAACGACATTCCTCTGCAATTTGAGCTCCACATCTTAAACCATGCTTGTAGAGACCATATGTTCGCCAGAAGGTACTATAACTCTAAATCCCGACTCTACGTCCTCAGGTAAAATTTCCAATCGTTTCATGAAGGATTCAGATATTAAAGAATGTGTAGCTCCAGAATCTAGCAAAGCGTAATTAGCTACACCCGCTAACAAAAATTTGCCTGTAATAAGCGTAGTGTCTGGCTTTGCCTTCGCTTGCTCAGCATGCATCACGTAAGCCCTTGCATACCTAAACTACCCTCATGAATCATGAATCGACCCCCGTAGACCACGGTTCGAACCCTTTCCTCTATTCCTTACAAACTTCGAACCCTAACCACTGCATCAATCCACGGCTCCCAAACACAGAGCCACCCTCAAGCCACCTAGGACCAGACCTAACCCTGACCCTCTTGGACCCTTCCTGAACCCTCCTGGACCAGCGCACCAGCCCCTAGCCCACGCGAACCATCCTTGTGCAAGACTAATAAGTCACGGACCTCAACCACCCAAGCCACCATGGACCATGCTATACCAGACCGTGTCCTAACCCCAAGCCATCCTCCCTAAGCCCTACTGGACCAGCCTAGCCACCTAGACCAGTCGCGCACCTTTCCCTTCCTGAACCTAGCCGCACGCGTGAATGGGAAAGAGTCCTAGGGATTGTGGAGTCTTCCATCTCTTGCTGCTGCCAAATCCAACCTTCCATGGACCCTCCTAGCCTTTAAACCAAGCCACGCACAGTCCCTGGCCAAGCCCTGGCGCGGTTGCACCCTAGCCGAGCCCTTGAAGCCCAAAACTCTCCATGAAACCCTAGGTTCATCCATCCTTGGCCAAGCTTGATTCCAGCCTATGTTCCACCTTTAAACGACTCTATTTCCATCCCTTAAACACCTTGTATTAGCAACATGTCCCTTAGAATTCATAGCGTTCTCAAAAAAATCGTAAAATCATCAAAACTTTGAAAATAATCATCAAAATGTTAAGCGATTTGTATTCAAATATTTTTCATACTAAAATACATAAAACATGCATATTATGATTTCAATGGTGCATCAAAAAAGTTTAGAATCATGCTTTTCTCTTTAAAACGCTCGAATATACAATCGTTGGCGTAAGTTGTGAAGGGAGACGAACGAGCGACGAACGACCTTGAAATTCCTCTTGAAATTCTTGAAAATTTTTTGTGTGTGTGGTGTGTGAAGAACGGCTGTTGTGGAGTTGGAAGACCCTAGCATTTCTATTTAAATTTTCGAAAATTGATGTGTATAATGGGTTAGGGTTTTGGGATTTTTGTTTAGAGATAATTGGGCCCTTCAATCATAGGTAAATTAGGTCCATTAATACCTATTTAATTGTAAAATAAAATTTTACAAAATTTGTTTTCAAAAATAATAATTTTTAAGCCTTTAAAAGTCCTTTACTTGACCAAAATCGGCTTTCTATATAAAAGCAAGCTCGTCTCGTAAAATAATTTGGGCTCCGGTATTTTTAAAAAAACTTAATCATATTTAATCATATTATTAAGCCTCAAAAATATTTATCGAAAATATTTTATCTTGGACCTCCCCAATCTCTTTTCCTCAGCCTATTATCGATTATTCGGATAAAATCTTCATTTTTCATGAAATCATTCATTTAGACCTTCAATCATATACTATTTATCATTTAAGCATTTAAAATCAAAATAAAGCAATTAAGCAATTTAAATCATTTGCATGCATGCGGTTTACGTGGGTTGACTTTTGGACGTTACACTTCAGTTTGGGTTTGGATGTCATCTTGATGTTCCACAAACCGATAATCAGAAACTGCGTCCTGCCCAACTGGTTAATCTACCACTTTGGGTTCTGGTGTTTGAAAGAAATTTCTTACAGCGTGAACTTCATATTCATTATCATCCTCCAAACTGATATATGTTAAGCGATTAGTTAGCTCAATTAGATCAATTGGCTTATCAGTTAGTACAGTTTCATCAAAGACAACATGCATTGATTTTTCAACATTAAGTGTGCTCTTATTAAGCACTCTATAAGCTTTACTGACTGATGAATATCCAAGAAATATTCCTTCATCTGATTTAATATCAAAGGCAATTAAGTTTTTTTTTACCATTATTGTGAATGAAGCATTTACACCCAAATATTTTGAAGTATGAAGATCTCATATGGTGTTTTAGAATGATTATTATTAATTATCGATTTGTTCCAAGTGTAACACGCTACGTTAATTGCTTATGCCCAAAGCCTTTGAGAAATGCCAGAATCAGTAAGCATAGTTCTAGCTGCCTCTTTAAGAGTCTGATTTCTATTTTCAAATACACCATTCTGTTGTGGTGTTCTCGCAGCTGAGAACTCGTGTTTAATTCCCAAATTTTCAAGAAATTGAGAGAGAGTTCGATTGAAAAATTCTGTTCCATGATCGGATCTGGTATTGGACCAAATAAGTCCATATGCATCTGTTTTAAGCATCGTGTTGAAGATTTACTTCCTTTGTTCTTGAAAGATGATCTAACTTGCCTCCCAAACTGACAAGTTGAGCATATTTTATCTTTTGAAATCTTAATTTTTGGCAAACCAGTTAGCATTTCGTAGTTACTCAGTTGTGCAATGGTTTTGAAGTTCAGGTGGTTCAACCTCTAATGTCACAACCAGTTCTTACATTGATTTGAAGCGACAAAGAAAACTGGTTCATTGAGTTGATTACTCCAACTAAGTTTATATGTGTTATCACATCTATTTCCTGTCATAATGATGTCACCAGTTGTTTTCTTAACAATGCAAGTATGTTTACTAAATTCAACTAAATGATAATGATCAAATAATTGATTGATGCTAATCAAGTTATATTTCAAATTGTCAACCAATAAGACATCATCAATAATGATGTTATACATATAATCTTACCCTTACGCATGGTTCTAACTTGAGAGTCGTCTTCAAAATTGATTTTGGGGCTTGAGTATTTGACCAGTTATGATATTAATTTTGCGTCTCCAGTCATGTGTCTTGATGACCTACTGTCCAAGTATCAGACTGAGCCTTTTGTCAGTTTTCCTGTATCCTGCAATCATAAATAATAAATAAATTCGGTACCCAAATCTATTTGGGTCCTGAACAAATTAGTCTTTTAGGATCCATGTCCAAAACCTAGATAAATGCAGGGATCCAAATCCAATATTATATAAGTTTTCAATATTTTACATGTTTTCGATCTTCAAAACTCTTGAAAATCTGGGTCCACCATATTCAAATCTTCTTCTCCCAATAAATCTAATATTTAGATTAAATTTCCATGTGAGATACAAATTTAAGTGTGGGAACGGGAGTCCCTGACTACGATGTATTGGCTTTTAAGTATTTCGAAACTACACCACCACACCACTTGATGACCTTTAATGATGTAACGCCCCAGATTCGACGACTGTCCTCACTATACCAAGACGAGTCTTTCCAGCGTGCTTATGTCCTCACTCACACGCACCGTGGGAAACTTCCCAGGAGGTCACCCATCCCAAAATTGCCCCAAGTCAAGCACGCTTAACTTTGGAGTTCTTATGTGATGAGCTACCGAAAAGAAAATGCACCTTCGTGATATGAGTATTACAAATCAAATCTTTTAAGCCCTCTTCAACTGTACAGTCCATTACATTGAACAGTCTCGGAATCCCTCTCATTCCCGTGTGGGATCGGTTCATTCATGTTCCCTCCACCTAGAAGCCTGTCAGGAGCCGCTCATTGTCCGTGCAACTGATGGCACCGGCGATCACCCCCCGTCCTCTTCGGCCCCGGGTCTCACAAATGAAGTCGATAAACAGAACAAAATGCATGCTAGTGCACAGAGCTTCTACATTCTCCCGGGCCAAAAAACTAATGGTGCACAACAATAACCGCAGACTATTTCACTCGATAACTGATAACCACTTGGTCAGTCCAAGGAATGGTTGTTCAGTGCACCATCATATGATCATCCATTTTTACGAATGGACATCTTCATGCCTATAACCAATGAAATATGGCGTTTATATCACATATGTTAGTTTCAAACTCAAGCTCAAGCGACCTTTATCTTTATTTTAGGTGGCTGATTCGACTAAAACCTTGTTTAGAATATACGGTACATTTCCTAATGAGTTTCATGATCTTACGTTTAGAGGCAGACATCATAGTACCTTTTGTATATTAAAAGGCTTTACCTATATAGCTTACATGAGTATAAATATAAAGAAATTGTTATAATTAAATAAAATCGTAAAATATTATTAAAATTATTTACTCTGCACACGCGGTGAGTGTGTATACAATATTTTTTATAATTATCGAGAGACTAAAGTGAAATTTGACAAATTATCGAGGGATTAAAGTGTTATTTGAATTATTGAAATAAAAAAAAAACAAAAGTACAAAAAATGTTTGTTAAATTTTTTAAAAAAAAAAACAAAAATGTAATATTAGTATTATATAAGGGCAAAATTGGAAAAAAAATTTAGTGTCCACTTTTGTCTCTATTAGGCCCAACCTTAATATATCATATAGATGAATATTGTTTTACATACAAGTCAATAAAACTCAAACAATAAATTGGCTCGCTGGTCACCTTTTAACAATTGATATGTTCAGGGAGTCTAGTTTGTTATGCGAGACTCCGAATATTTCGATGGATTCTGATTTAGGAAGGCTTTGGATGCCACCGTTGCTTAACCAACTGAGGATGGATGTTGATGCGAGCTATAACGGAGATGAGAATATCTACAGTATTGAGGCAGTGGTAAGAAACTCATTTGACCAAGTTGTGGGTGCAAAAGCTTGTGTGATCCGTAATCCTGAACAGTGAAAAGAGCAGAATATGTTGCTATTTATACTAGCATGGATTTTTGTCAAAGTCAAGGTGTTATCAACATTTGCATTTACTCTGGCTCACTTCTGGCGGCTCGAAAGGTGATGATTAAAGCTGAGGATTGTGGTCCAGTTGTTCAGTTGTGTTGGAGATTCAACCAATTATAGAAAGACCAACTTTTATTTCCTTAATGTTTATGAGAAAATCGACCAATGATGTTGCTCATCAAGTTGCCTCATAAAGCTATTACAGCGGAATCGAATCTTGAATAGATTAATGAGGATTGTCCTCTTAACATAACACAACGATAAAATTATAAATATCAAAAGTCGGCGTGAAAATAAATTTTTGAAGCATAAATACAATTCCTCTTATTATTATCAGTTTTTGGAATCAATGTTCTCGCTAGGCAATTAACTCAGTCTTGCGTAGCTCACCTTGCACCGATCATCGTATAACGGATGTATGAACGTGACGTAAGTTCGTAGAGTATCACATAGAAATGCTCATTATTTGGTCTGCTGTAACTAATAACTAGGAAATCATATTCTGCAAAACTTCTTTTTTCTTTTTCCTTTTTGGAACTAAAAAACCAAATATTCCAAAAGGAGTGACCCGCAATATGATATATATTCCTACGTATGGTCTGAGAATAAATCACAAGACTCCACGACAAGTATCGACTGCAGAACCAGCTAAAAATGGCATGTCAATTTCAGACTTACAACATCCGTGCCTAGTTTAATATCAATACCCACAGAAAATTGCAGGAAAAGTGCAACGTAAAGGAAGACTAATAAGGCACTTCAACTCCTTCGCTTTTTTGCAGCCTTAGTCTCACTTTCTTGAAACTTCGCAGTATCTGGTGATTTCCCTCTGATGGATTCTTGTGATTTTGCCAAGTCAGTGATTTTTCCCTTAATGTGATCAGTTTCTTTCAACTTTGACGAACTAGCTTTCACTGTCCCTGTTCCGTTGACACTACTGGATCTGCCACTTTGTGGAGTATTACCTTTAGAATTGACATTTCGGTGGCGGTCTGGTTTCGAGTGGCTCAAAGTTTTGGCAACATCATCTCTTGATCTACCAGATGTCTTAGCAGAATCTTCATGAGATTTACCCCTGTGTTTCTGAGAAGGGTTTTTATCCTTGACAGAATCTGCTATAGATTTCCCACTGGATTTTGAGTTACTTTTGGACTTCAACTCTGCTTTGCCATCATCCTTAAATTTGCTTCCAGATTTCCCACCAGACTTTACATCATTCGGCTTACCAGAAGATGTGGACTTGCTACAAGCCATTGATTATCAGTATAATTTGACCTTATTTTTAACTAAAAATATACGGGGAAACTGAGAATTATAGGAACAACCTTTTAAGTGAACCATCCATCTTCCTCTGCTTGCTTGACAATTCAGAAATTGGATAACCTTTCTTCTTCCTGCGCCTGGTAAAAAGAAAGAAATAATCAGTATAAACATTCAGAAAATGATTCCAAAAGATAATTTCTCCATCAAATTCTCCCCTCTAAGGAACTTTCATGGTCAAATTTCACAAATTTTAGCAAGGTCTCCCTGCAAATCTAGGAATTTGTTTTGGGATTGGAGAATTTGTTTAAAGATATGCCACTATATGCTTTTGATGGCTTTAAACCATTTCACCTTCTTTCAAGATTTTAAAGTCCAAGTTAATGGAAAAAATACTCGACCATTATCAACACATAGTTGCTAAAGTTCAATGGATAGTTGCATTTTGTGAGAAAAAGCATGCGTTTTCCCGTTGAGTGAATTAACATATGCATATAAAGTAACACAAATCATCAGATTCATTTGGTTCGTGTTGTATGGGCCAGATGATAAAATGTTATCGTAGATGGACATACAAAAGTTCATCTTAGTAAAATAGTTCCCTTTCCTAATAGATTCAACAAAACAGGAAACAATAGGACTAAAATTACTCCCTACAAAACATATTACCATACTATGCATACAAGCAGCGGAGTCCAGCGGGATTTACATTTTAATTCTGACATCCCGTTCTATTTAGTTCCACATTGTTAACATCAAGGAAGGGAGAAACATAAAATAAAAAGAACAAAAATAATAATAATAATAATCATCATCATCATCATCACCATCATCCTCTATAGACTGACTAAGGAAACTGGTTTCAGGATGAAACACAATTCAAATGGGGAAATGCAGATGATTCAGGGATCTTCCCATTGCTCCTGAACTAAAAATGTAAATCTCATCCCTTAATCCCAGACAATAGTTCAAGGATGGATACCCAGCTAACATAAATTGACACAGTAGATATAGCTGCAAGCCTTAAAAGTTGAAGATAAATACCTTAATTTTCATGAAGGGATACTAGGAAGTAACAAAACATGGAAGAGGTAGCAACTGGAGAATAAACTTACATGTCTGAGGATGCATCAGGACTTGAATGCTCAATAGATTCGCCCTAGTCACACAAATTGTCAAATATATCTTATATATGAGGTCTTAATAGTAATTAGAAACCAGCAAATTTCTAATTCTAACCATGGCAGCAAATGAATCATCTCCAACCAATTCCCATCGCTCCCTTCCTAGATTTAGTACTTCTTTGTCGCCATCATTATACAACACCTGTTTCAGATGGAAGCCAGTTTACACTGAAACAAGTTTAAATGCAAATCAAAGTAATTAATGAAAGGAAGAAAGATATTTTTTCCTCACCATATGCTTCTTCTTGACAGAATCAAAAGAAGAAATAACACCTTCATAAAACCTGACAGCGATGAAAGCATCATAAAAAAAGTAATTTTGTTCATAAACCCTTTTATGTACAGGGTGGAATGTAAGGAGGACTTACATCTGATCTTTTGGCCACCAGACCTTAACTTTTGAGCCAACCAATTCCTCCCCGTACTCTTTAGTCTCAGATGTCTGACACAAAATAACAATAAACTTAACTGAACTGACTTATATTGTTGAAAGTTTGGTTGTGCACTTTCTCTAAACGCCAGTGCAACAAAGCAGTTTTACACGTGTTTCAAAAGAATATTTCAAGCGCAAAAACATTACTATTACATGTGATGCATCCCTTTTTTTAAAGGAAAAATAAGAAACAAACTATCAAAAAGGGAGATGGACATTCACCACTTCCTATGATGTCCTTGCCAATACTTGATGAGGAACCGACCCAAATTTTCTCATTATCCAAAATCTCTTGAACATTTTTTTTAAAAAAAAAAGAAGCAACTGGAAATCTCTCAGACCAAGCATAAATAAGAGAGATAATAATGTCCTCGATTTGACCCTCGATTTGACCGATATCCAAACTAAACTTAAGGAATACAGGTGCAAGGAACCTCTGGTTCTATAGTAGGATATGAAAGTCACGATAAAAGAAAAAATGTCATGACGCACTTTCTGTGTGCCTGGAGATCGTTTTCTCTTATTACTCATCCTTTTAGTTTCATCCACGCTGTCCTCATTTTTTGATGATTTTAAAGGAGTCCTTGGTGAGGCAACCATGTCCTACAGATGAAAAAGAGAAGCATGTGTTGAAACAAAAAAATATATCGGTCAGGAAAAGTAACTGAAAAAAAAATTAAAAATAAATAAATAAAAAATCAAGAGAAAACATGATTACTTGTCCATGATCTTCTTTGGAATAAAATTTCAAACTATCAGGTTTCTTTTGTGCACCCTTTTTCCTTACTTCTTTCTGTGACAAAGAGGATCCATCCTCCACCTTGTTACTAGCATCCCCCAACTTTTCAGTTGGATCCAGTGATCTTGCCTCTGAATCACTGGTACTCATACGATCATTCTTGGATAAAACTTCTTCCGCCAAAACTTTATCCTTGTCAGATTTCTTTTTCAATGAGCGACGCTGCTGTTTTGCTTTTAAAATATCTGTTCCTTCAAGTGCCTTTGTACCCAAGTTCTCCTTCCTGTTTGCTCGGCCAGCCTTCTTAGATCGACTATCGGCAGGTATGCCAGGGCTTTGAGTTGAAGATGCTAAATTTACATCCTCTTTCTCAAGTGCTTTTAACTGCGGAGGATGAATACTAATATCATTAACTTTGTCCAAAGATATGTCAGCTTCAACAGAGAGAATCTCATCAGGTGNACTTTCTCAACTGCTTTTAATTGCAGAGGATGAATACTAACATCATCAACATTGTCCAAAGATATGTCAGCTTCAACAGAGAGAATCTCATCAGGTGAACCATCTTTAGCTGCAATGTCTTGGTGACATGGCACTTGCTCATTTTGTTTCTGATCATCAAGAAGATCTGAAGACACTGCTAAATTATTCTCAGGTTTAAACTGTCTTCCCTTTCTCTTAGCATCGGTTTCCACTTTAAGCCCCGAGATCTTTGGTTTTCGAGCACCCAAATCATTAGATACATTTTTGGACATTGATTTGTCCTCGACATTTCGGCTAGAATCTGCCATGTTTGAATAGTGTGCATCAGGAATTGTTTCTTCAGTCATGATCTCATTGATACTGCTAATTGACTTGGGTGATCTTGTCACAGGGGCATCTTTATCCAGCACAGGGGTCTCAGCTGAACCCTCTTTAGCCACCTGTTCAAAACCAACGAGATCAAACAATCACTTTTAAAGCAAATAGGAATAATGCCTTTCCCGACAGAGGGAGTGGCTGGTGAATATTCACAATCCACCAACTTGATTAGTCGAATGTGTTAATTTGGTTTCAAGAATCAGTACATTTTTTGGCGAAAGAAAAGTCCCTGTGTAAACACTGGCTAGCAAAGCTCATCATGGTTACCATGAATAATGAGAAAATGAGAATAACACGACAAGTTATGCTTGCAAGATTTTAACCCTTGTCAGACTTCACAATAACACTCGTGAGAACTTTATTACAGGAATGGCCCAGGAGAAATAGACAAGGTGGTCTTGAGCAATGAACATATTTTAAATCATAATAGCAAAATAAGAAAATGAGGGGTTGCATCAGCAAGAAAAAAAATTCGATTTACTGTCATAAACTTACAACTGAATGAGAGTTTTTGCCCATAAAAAATTCTTGGCTTTCAAAGCTGGTGCAAGTTAGAAAGCAAAAATATATAAATATATTGTCACTAGTATCCCAAAATATATGAAAGAATCAACAACCTTTACAATTTTATCATATTATTTGACTTGAAAATTTACAAAACAGAAGTAAAAGGGCGAGAACTAGATGGGGAAATTATTTCAAAGTGATGATTGCAAGCAAGAATTGACAAATATAATGAACCCCTTTGGAAAGGCACTATAATATAAAAAAGAACATTTAAGCGGGATAAATTTTTCAACATAAAACAATGATAAAATTATAAATGTCAAAAGTGGGGTGTGAGAATAATTTTTTGAAGCGTATCTATGTTCTCACTCCGCAATCAACTCAGTCTTATGTAAACGCACATTGCATCAATATTCACATAACCAATGAATGAATGTGACATATCTTCCATAGAGTATCACATAGAAATGCATTTTATTTGATCTGTTGTAACTAATAACTAGGAAATTATATTCTGCAAAACTTGTTTTTTTCCTTTTGAACTGTTATAACTAGGAAATGCACATTATTTTCTTTTTGGAATTAAAAAACCATATATTCCAATTAACTAGCTTATCTGATTAAAGCCTCGCTAATAGAGGCAAAACATGTAAGTTTATAAAAAAAATAAAGGCAATACAAGCAAGTTTTTTAAAAAATAAAGGCAATACAAGTATTAAAAGGAGCTGAAAAACAGAATCTAACAAATCAATTAACTAAAATGCCTGAGCACCATTCCTAAAAAGTAAGGTATGCCAAGACTTAATAGCAAAGATCTCAAACTAAATCCTTAATGACAATAGCAAAACCACAAAAATGCAACAACATGACATATAGATATAGTACTTCTCTAGATGTTTGAATTTGGAAGAAAGTAAAACTGAGATCACAAGTAGACTCTGGGGCTTACCAAACCAGAAAGCAAGAAACTCATAGGTAAGATGATTTGCGATAGAACAGAAACTGTACCTTCTGGTATTTGGAGATGTTTTCATTACTGTGCCCAACAGTACTAGCATTTGGCTCGCATGTGGAAGCTACAACTCCGCTATAATCATCAAAATTAGTATCTGAAGTTTTTAATGCTTGTGTTAAATAAGGTCTAAGCTTCAGTGCACAATTCTGAATAACTTTCTCAGCTAATTTCTTTGCGATTGGAAGAACCTCCTGCCAAGCATCTATTAATTAGCAAGGAAAAAAAGGAGGGTTCAAGGTTTGAATAAAAGTCTAAAAAATTAACCTTATTGTTCCTTTTCAAGGTATCTAAAATGGGATTGAGTAGGTCTGACGAGATATCTTCACTTTCTTCTATGACCAGTGTCATAACGGTCTCCATGGATGCAAAAATGATTTCTGAATGATGAACTCTGGAAGTATCACATTAACAATACTTAAGCAGTTCAGATTGAGCATTGTCATAAAATAGCATAGCTTTCATGGTTAATATTTACACAGTCCAAAATCCAACAAGTATTAATTGCCATCCCTTTTCAAATATGATGCAGTATAGCGTACAGTTGTGTGGATTACCCACCTAAAACTCCGAACTTTGAAGGCAAACTAGATATTCCTAAAGATTCTCAAAATTCATTTGCTAATTAATTCTTTCAATAAATCCAACATCAAGTTCACTTCATCAATACATTGCGTAATTATTAATCTCAGTTTAATCTCTTCAGTTGAAATTTTCATCAATTTAATTGTGTATCTAATGATTAATAATGCCTGATGTCACAAGAAAAGGAATTAGGCTCGAGGTACAAACTACAAGGCATGGACAGCAAAAACTCAGCCGTGTGCCATATCTAAGAAAGGCGCCTAAAACATACCATTTAAAGTTAGGTAGGTAAATGTCAACATGTAGAGCAACAGAAAATGATAAATATTTCCGTGCATATCAACTAATTATCAATTTTCTGTTTTTGAATAATAGAAAAGAAAAAATTTGGCAAATTTCAAAATTGCCTAGTTTTACATATACTTACTTCATTACTTCACTTCATCCTTCACGTGTTACCAAAACTCTTACTCAAGTACCTCTATTGTTTCTTTTCTAGATAGTTCCTATAGCTTTACTGAATTTTGTAAGATTTTGATCAAGTTTTTGAAATATTTATCAAAAGATTTCATATACTTACAGAACTCAAATTTGCACGTACAACGAGGAAAAATCAGTCGAAAGTTGGCTAATATGGGCTTGAAGGAATGTGAAGCAAATAAAACCTTGTCAAAGGCTAGACATAAAACAACACTCAATCAATAAACGCCCAATCTGTACCTTATAGCTTTAAGAAAGTGCTGAAACATCTCAACGATCATCTGATCACATTCTAAATCCAACATGATAACACAAGACCTGACTTTTGCCACAGTTTCAAGAATAGAGGCCCTCTTATGATGAGATCTGCTAGATGTGTCCGATAAATCCTCAAAAGATGATACAATCAAGTGAAAAACATCCTGTATTATGCCCATATGAAAAGTTATGAAAACATCCCAGGGGAAAACACCCATGTAGTGAGAGATGGGGTAAGAATCACCTTCATTTTGTCATCATCATATGGAGCATCTGGGGCAGTAATTCGGGTGATCTCACCGACGCAAGAAGCCACACCTACTTTTACATCAACATCAGAATGCTTTAGAAAATATTCTGTAATCAACGCATCCATTAGTGGTGAAAGGGCAGTTAGCATGGATTTGGTAGGTGACTGCTCCACTTTTGATAGAAGTTCCTCAATTCGCTTAAATCAAGTCAAAAGAACAAAAAATATAAGAGACTGTATACCAAGAGAATTAATTAGCTAGCATAAACAAATTGGAAATGAATTTTTCACCTTAATGAATTTAAGGATCGTTACCCCCAATCTTCTTTTGTATTCCATCAGTAATAATGTAATATGTAGAAATAGAGTTATATTCTTCTCAAAAATATGCACTCCCCTCCCTTTTTTTTCAAATAAGAGGGATATACTGATATAAGTGATAACAGAAACAAGGATCAAATGGCTCCAACAAAAAAAAATGTATATAGTTACATGGATAAAAATAATTGATTTCTCGTACAAAATAAAGGTAATTATTAACAAGGCACCTTGTGATGTTTATATTTTTTTATACTCAGTTTACAAATTCCGAACAATGGTTCCAGTAACTGAGTGTCACGCCTTCCAGTAAAAAAATTGCAGATGAAAAAACACAATTCAAGAGATTAGTTTGGAGGGAGAGAGAAAGCTTACATCGAGGAGACGGAGGAGCTCATCGAGAGAAGAGGGGGGCTGAAAAAGAGCGTTCCCAGCTGCTGTGAGACGTTCTTCCAGCTCCATATCTGAAAGTGTCGGCATAAGTTTCTATTAACAGATCGTTCTACACAAATAAACAATTTGCAGCTCGATTCAACAGCATCGAATAACGTGGACTCAGGAACCCTAAGAACGTCGACCGGGTAGGTAGAAATTTTAGGGAAAATAAGGAGAAGGGGACGGTGGAAGTGTTTATTCATAAAAAAGAGCGAATGTAATTTATTTTTTTCTTTTTTTTTTAATTTGTTTAAAAATTACTTTTTTTTATTAGTGTATATAAATTTTTATTTTAATTTTATATAAAATAAAATATATGATTTAATTAAATAAAAAAATTTGCACGACTCAATCTCATTCAACTCAATTCAATCCACATTTCACTCCATTCATTCTCAATCTTCACAAAATATCTTCTTCTTCTCAACCTTCCTTACCATTCATTGTAATTTTATTTGGTTTCTGACTAAAAATAAGTCTACAAGGTATTCGTCTGCAAAAAATCGAACGAGAAAATCACGTATTGGTAAGAAATCAGTAGATGTAATGAATTTTGGATGATATATCGTAAACGATCTTTAATGTTTTCATTGTTAGAGTATTATTTGCTAACGGGGTTAAATTGTTCAAAATTTTATCATGTGATACCTGATGAAGATGAATTTAGGTGGAGGCATTTTGGTGGAAGAGACAGTATAGGTTTGGGGGATTTCATAGTTAGAATAGATGAGTAAAAAAATGACTTAGGGGATGTGATAGACATAGAGAAGTTGAAATTGGCTAGTGTTTTGTTCGTGGCAGGTGTATTGGGTAGACAAAGAAAAATAAAAATGATACAGTGGATTTAGAATGGATTAGATTAGTTAATAACTTTGATAGTTTTATTAACTATCCATGGGGTACAATAGCTTTCGAAGAAGTACTTTATGGACTTAGAAAATATCTCGAAAGTAAGTTCAGAAGCTATGAAAATTTGGTCGCACGCTGTGGAAATGATCCAAATTTCAGTGGGTGCAATAGCTTCAATATAAGTGGATTTATTCATCTTTTACGGGTAACTAAATATTGTTCATTATATAAAATATCGTTGTTATTTTATATCATACTAATAAATGTGTTTATTTTTTGTGCTAGATTTTGGCCTATGAATATTTTCCACCAATTGCTGAAGTGTTTGCTAGACGTCGGGAAGGTCCTAATGTACAGATACCTCGAATGTGTCATTGGTTGACTAGGAAATGGAGTAAGAACCATTCCCTTCCATTGATGACGTGAACAAAGCATTTAAAAATGTATATACCAAGGTAAATACAAAAAAATTCATTTTATTTACTTTTTGTATTATCTAATATATTTTTTGTTAACTGTAAACTAATTTTCATGTTTAATGTAACGCCCCGAAAATTTGAAGGGTCATGCGAACCACATGCATACAAATTATCAAATTCTTTGTGTATTTCAATTAATTATTTTAATTGCATAAATTAAATATGTTGTGCATATTTTACATGTTTAAAATATATTTTTCTACATGGTTGCATTAAAATGTAATATTAAAAGGTTATTCGAGTTGCGATCGACGAACGGAGACCGATGGTTGAAAAATAGAATATATTTTTNTAACAATTTAAGTCTCAAGTGTATAAAAAAAATCATAAAGCATCGACTAACCAAAAATTTCTAACTTGACCTTTGAAAAGATCAACTAACAATAAAAAAATAAAGGATAAAAATATCTCTAACTAAAATCCTTAACATAAATCTTTAAATCATAAATCTATCTAGCTAGTGCGGAAACATAAGGGCCCTCGGGTGTGTACTGATGCACTCGATCGTCTCAATAGTCACCGCCTCCAAAATCATCAAATCCTGCATCATACAAACCTAGTGAATCTAAATACTCATCAAGCTCTAAACATAATTAGCAAATAATACATATACACTCACATGCATTTGAAAATCATATTTTTATTTAAAATAGCTTTTGACAATAAACGATTTAAAATCATTTAAGCGTAATTGAATCATAAATCGTAAAATCATTTTTATCATAAGCTTTCAATCATATATTATTTTGGGTGAAGTTTGATCCTTGAAAGTGACTAGTTTTTATCATTTGGTCGACTGCAGTCTTAGTTCCACATGGTCCATGGGGGTGGGCACTAGGCTCCACCATGGAAATACGATCGTCGGGATCTCTCGGGGGCCTTTTTCCATAGACGGGGTCCCTCTGGGGCCTTGGCCCGAATATGGGTTCCCTCTGGGGCCTTGGCCCTCACGTCATCTCCAAAAATCATACATCATATATCATATCATTTGTCACAGTCAATTCACATCCCTCAAAATATTTTTCCATTTCTTTTAAAATCATAAAATAACATAGCTTTCCAAAAATAGCATTTTAAATAGTAAAAATTGCACATCTTTACCAGAAATCGTAAAAATACATATTATCATAAAAATCATCATTTTAAATCATATAATATCATTTAAAATGCGTTATGATCCTTCGGGATGCTGCCAAGCGTTTTCGTATTTTCTTAAGTGTAAAAAGACTGTTTTGTCCCTGGACGTAAAAATTCTCGAATTTATCTTTTTTCACTTTTAATGATATGAGATTATTCTAAATAATTATTTGAGCGTACATGAATTTTCTCATATTTTTATTTGGCCTAAATCGATGACTTTTAAATTAATCTTTAAATAAGACATATTAACGCGTTTTAATCTCGAATTAAACCAAACCTTAATATAAAATTCCCAAATTAAAAACTTAGACTTTTAATAATTATTTAAGCTTAAACCTAATTTTTCATAATTTTATAAAGCTTAAATTAGGTTTTTCAATTAATTCTTTAATTAGCGTTTCGTGCGGCGATAAAATCCCAGAAAATTCCAAAACTCGTTATTTTGATCCCAAATTTTTAACATAACATTTTTAGTATTTATTCTACCCTTCCAAGTCATGAGCCACACCCGTGGACCCATTGATTCAATTTTTGTTATTAAATTTTTGAAATTGACACATTAGTGAACCTACCGAGCCATCTCTCAATTTACTCTAGCCACGGCGGAGCCACCTCGAGCGAAACCCTAGACAACCCATCTAGGAACCCTCCTGATCAATCCCAGCCCAAAGAACCAGCCCCTAGCTCACCCAATCACTCCTAGAACTTTGCTAAAAAAATCTGCATGTGTTGTGCAAGAGTCTCCTAGCACCTCTAGAAATCCTAACCCAACTAGGACACTTCCAGCGAGCCACCACCGAGCCCACCTGACCCTAACCTTACCTAGACCACTCCCAGACCCTACCAAGACCAGCCCAAGCCCTGGACCCCGCGCACGAGCCGCCTGAAGTAGACAGCAGCCTGCGCGCACAAGGAGGTTCCTAACGTTCTTACACTTCTAGCCGAGCCAGCAGCGAACCCAGCCGCACCAACCCCTAGACCGACTCCTACCCATCACCTTAGGACCCTCATGGACCACCCTGGCTCACCCCTAGGCCAGTTGCGCGCCCCTCTTCTTCCCCGACAGCTCCTATGCGTGATTATGGGAGGAGTCCCACTTTGGGTGGACACCTTCCCCAAGCCTAGAGCTAGGACCCTAGCCACCCTAGGACCCACCCCAGACCTAGATGAGACCACCCCACACCCTGACCTAGCTCTGACCGAGCCCCCAAGCCCCGAGCATAGTGATCGAACCATAGCATTAAGAACAAGCCAAGTAACCTACGGTGTCTTCCTCTTCTTTCTCTCTCTTTTTTTTTTAATTTAAACTTCAGTCCCAGCATACTTTTCTCCCTGATTATATCATGTTTTTTAATATAATTCATTCATATTTTATCAGGTTTTGGCAGCGTATCCGTCGGATTCAAAAACGATTTCGAAACAAGCGTAAAATCGTTAAAACTTTGAAAATACGTAACGTACCGTAAAATAATCGAGCATCAATATTTTTCATGCATAAACAATTAAATCAAGCATATTATGATTTGTATGATGTTAAAAGAGTTTAGGAAACGTGTCTTTGCGTTTATAACGCTCGAATATACGATCTTCGGCGAGGGTGCGACGTTGGACGATCGGACGACGAAGAACACAAACTTCTTTCCTTCCCAAATTTTCGAAAATATTGTGAGTGTGTGCAAGGTGTTCTCGGCTGTTTTGGAAGCTGAATTCTCAAGTTTTGAAAACCTAAAACACTTATTTATAATTTAATTAACATATTAATGGGCTTTGGTTTTGGGCTTGCAACTTAAGGATAATTGGACCTACTTAAATTAATTAAATTTGGTCCAATAACACTTAATTAATTAAATAATAAAAGTTTATGAAATTAGTTTCCATAAAATAATATTTTTGATCTTTTAAAACTCCTTGTTTGCCCAAAACCGGTTTCCCGAGAAAAATCGAGCTCGACTCGTAAAATAATTCGAACTCTAACATTTTTAGAAAAATTATATCATTTTTAAAGATATTAGAAAGCCTTGTCATTATTTAAATAAAAATACATATTCCTGTCTTGGTCGTCCCATGTCTCTTTTTCCCTGCCTATTATCGAATATTCGGGTAAAATCCTTAAATTCATGAAAACATGTCATATAATCATATAATCATGCAATTATACATTTAATCATATAATAAATATCATGCAAGCATTTAAAAACAATTAAATAAAACGATTAAGCAATTAAAACAATTTTACATGCATGTGGTTTGCGTAGGTCGGTTTTTCAGACGTTACAATTCTACCCCAAAATATATGTATAAACAAGTTCAATATGAGACAAGAAACAAGTTTATTTAAAAAAAAATCCCCCCTATGTGGCTCATTGGCCCAAAAAAATTCATCTTGATTTCATATTTTCTTTTCTTACAAATAGCTTACTATTTTAAATTCAAGTTTAAAATCGAATGGAAAAAAAATTATAATTCCATTTTCTACTAAGATAAACAGAATCTGAATCTACAAAATATACGAGTTAACATTGAAAATAATCCTTAGAATATGAATATATAGACATGCAAGCAAGGGTGGACCCAAGAATTTATCTTCGTGTAGGCTAAGAAATTATAATTCTAAACTTTTATTTTAAAAAAAAAATCATTCTAAAAATTAATATATCAACAAACAAGTATAGCATACCGAAATAGATAATAATGTTTCAATTAATATATATCTCTGTGTTATATTTGAAATACGTAATATCATTATCATCACTTATAAAAATTAATGATTAAAACATAAAAAAAATTATTTCGATTCGATAGTTGAAAGTAATAATTAAGTGAATGATAGACATAAATTGAATTTTAAAATTTTTATTTATTAATATTATATCATATTTGTTTTTTATTTATCAGTTGAGTCAAACCTGAATAAAGAATTATAGATGAACATATAATTATTGCCTATATTTTCGTAAAAAGAATGTCAATTCGAATCTTTTGACTACAATAAAAAATTAAGGGAGACTTTGGATCCAGTCCTCATATCTGCACAACTTTCTTTCCACTCCCTAATTACCCAAACTACCCCTCAACCTTTATATTTTAATTAATTGATTTCTTTTTAAATAACGGTCCATCATGCTTCCGTATAATAAATTAAATATTTTACCTCTTTGACCGGAGTACCACCAGGTTATATCCACCGTCTTTGACGAACTGCTCCTCACAGTTCAACCACACGATCGCAACCGATGGTTACTATCACGGATTCTTTCAGCAGCACTTGGCACAACCCTAATTTGTTTCCTACCTTAGCATGTACAGTAAAAGATAAAAATTTGAAAATAATACATAAGAGGGGCTAGAGCAAAGATTTCTTTATTCAAACACAAACATTTATTATTACATTGAAACCTCCTGTAGAAGAGGAGAAACTTGTTTAGCTACTTATAGTAGCCGAACTTAGAAAACACATAAACTAGAAAGAGAAATATTACAACTGATTTTTGAAAGAAATGAGGAAAATGTTCGATGATATTCATTTCCTTCTTCTTGTCTTATTTATAGAAGGCTTCTTCGGATTTGAGATTCGGATTCCAAATCTTGATAAGCCTTTACAGCTTGCACATGGACCATGTAGTGGTTGAGTGGTCCATTGAGGTGGTCCCTCCATTATCTCGGACTGTCTTTTTCTAGATTATCAATCTAGAAATCAACTTTTATTCTTCTTTTATTTCTCCGCAATACCAGTAGAAATGAGCTTGTAAGATATCTGCTGTAATCTCATCGACCTTTTCTTTGAAAGTTTGAACTAACGATCTGAGAGCTTCCATCTGACTTCTGTTATACTTGATTCTTCTTTTTAAAACCTTCAGATATGTGAAATACATTTTCTTTAGTTTTTTTCTGGTGTGGTTTACTGTTTTCCCATTTACCCTTATTTATAGTGTGAATTTTGGGACCAGTTGTCTTGTTTTATTCATTGGATTCCTTTAGTCTTTAAAGATAGAGTATCCAATGTTTTCTGTCTTTTTCCACCGATTATTGGTGGTTCTGTCATTCCACTCACATGGTGGTTTTTCTTTTGGTTAGTGAGCTGATCACATGTCCATTTTTAACTTTGTCGAGGAATCTTAGGCTTTTTATATTCTCGAGGAAAATATGCTTGTGGTCATTCCCCACTTATCCTTGTTTCGGTAAAATATTTCCAATCAGATCTCGGTTTGAATCCTTTACCGAACTCTGGTTCCTTTTGGTTCTGGCATTCAGGACATAAGTTTTCTGACCATCTTCCTATATGTGCCATATTGTAGAATTTTCGGCAAGTCTCTTTACTTGCCGGTAGCTTGCTGTTCCACAGAAGATTTCTTTTCTTTTCAAATATTTCTTCTGCAAAACTTGTTGTTTTTCCTGTCATTGTATTTAACAGGAACGATCCATTTAAAGAATTTGATAAAACTTAAATGGAAACTTGACTTTGTCCATCTCCGTAAGACAGACCCATAAACCCCATGCTCTTCTGGTTGAAATGTCGTTTTCAGTTATCGAAGCAACCAGGGTTGTTTCTTCTATCGGAGGGTCCTTGATAAATTTCTGAATATTTGTATCCGGCCTCCTTAACTTGATGAAATGAAAGGCTTCGTTGGAGCCTTTCCCTGCTGGTTCTAGTGCTGCACTAAAGAAGTATAGCTCCAAAACATTTCCTCTGGACAAATAATCGTTTTTTTCCCAAGTCTCATGAACAGCTTCCTGAATCCATTTAGGTAGTCCTGAAATTTCTGGAAAGCTGAGTGATGTGGTATAAACTGAGGCAAGAGCTCCGAATTCATACCAGGCTTTGACCTCCTTGGGATATGAATTAGGTTTCATCCATACCCTAGGATATTTCCCTGAGACATCAGCCTTGTTGGTAGCTGGGTTGATTCCAATTCTTGTTTTTAATTTCTCCCAATTCTGTTGGTAAACCTGAAATGGAGAAATTGCAGCTTCATTAGTACCAACCTTAACTTTTCCCCTGTCAGTATTGGGTCTAAGGTTGATCTCTCCCTCTTCAATCCCCGAGGTGAAGCGTTGACTTGAAGACTCGAGATTAAAATCTAGAGTTTCAATTTTTGTTTTGGACGACTCATCAGAAGATGATCCCGTCTTAACACTTGTGCTAGGGGTATTCGAATCCCCTGCTCCAGGTATAGAGTCATGTACTCAAAAACTCTCCATTTTGGAAACCAATGATTTCTCAATGCCTTGGAGGAGAGGCCTTTGTATTACAGACCATAACTGAGTATATGCTTGTAAGCATCTTGTGATTCGATCAGAGACAATTCTCTTATCAGCTTGTTGAAGCCTTCCCGCAATTTCTGCGTTCAGTGCTAACTTGTTGAACTCGGTTTGAAGCATTTCAATGTATTCCCTCAAATGCCTCTGCATCTTGATAATAGCATCAATGTCAATGTTGTCCATCTCTTGTTAAAAAATCTGCAAGAATATTTTCATGAGATTTAATAATCATTATATCAAAAATATAATTTTGAAATAAAGCTTGCCATCTTAACAATCGGGCCTTCTCTGGTTTAGATTCAATTCTATTCCTTAAAAAAGCTTTCACCTGTGTATTATCAACTTTCAAAGTGAATTTCTTTGCAAGTAAAAATAATGACCATTTTTCAAAAGCTCTTTTCACTGCATAGAATTATTTTTCGTTGATGTGCCATCTAATGGCTTCTGCATCTGAGAATAAACCACTGCAATATCTGCATGGTTGTTCTCCATCTGTTGTGAGCTTAGTAAGAATTGCTGCCCACCAATGATCACTGGCATCTGTGTATAACACCAGATCATTTTCATCTTGAGAAATAGCCATTTTAGGAAGACTTTTACAAATATCTTTTAATTGGCTTAGTCCCTTCGTATGTTATTTTGTCCATATAAATCTGGAATTTTTTTCAATAATGGACTAAACAGTACCTTTCTATATGTTGCTAGGTTCTTAATATACATCCCGGGAAAATTAACAACTCCTAAGAAACTTTGAAGTTGCTTCTTGTGTTTGAGATTTTCTGGAAAATTCTGCACCTTTTCCACTATGTGTTCTTGCAGAATTATTCATGACTCATCGATAACAATTCCGATGAATTCAATCTTTTTTGTTGCAATGACTGCTTTCTTTCCAGATAAAATCAGTCCTTCTTGTTTACAAACATGGGAGAAAATTTCCAAATGTTTAACATGTTCATTCATATCCTTAGATGCTATTAAAACATCGTCAATATAAACAAACATAAACTTAAAATAATCTTTAAAAAGATTATCCATCTTTCTTTGAAATATCTGAGGTGAATTAGCCAATCCCATTGGTAACACTTCCCAGATATAATGTCCTTGTGGTGTGGAGAAAGCTGTGAATTTCTTGCTTTCTTCTTCCATTCGAATCTGATAAAAACCAGACTTACAATCGAATTTAAAGAATATCTTAGCATTGCATATGCAGCTAATTAGATGTTCTCTACTAGGTATGAATGCCTATCAAACTCGAGAATATTATTAATTTCTTGATAATTAATAACTAATTTGGGTTTTCCTCGTTTTATTTCACCATGATTTCTTACCAGAAAACCTGGACTGCTACATGATGACATTCCTGCTTTGATTAAATCAAGGTCCAAATGTTCCTTGATTATAATCTGCATATCCCTTCGGTCAATGATATTCATTGGGATAGGCTTGCAACGGACAAATTCATACTCTTTGTCTTCCTTAATTTTAAGACAAGCTTTGAGTTGATTTCTATCCCACCATGCCAAGGGATCTTCATTGTAGTTTTATTTGATCCTTTTCTTGATATTCCAATGATACCTTAGATTCAAATTCTACCTCATTATTATGTAGATTTATCTTAAGGCATTCTATCTCTTCCGGTTGAAGTTCTTTATCTGCTCTTAATTGGAGCATTGTTTCTCCAAACCGTCGAGAATCCTTCATTTTTGGGTTCAGAAGTTTTCCTGAATCACCACGCTTGCTGCGAAACTGGATCGGCAATTTTCTATAAAATGCCTCTCGTAGTCTCTGGACTATGATTTTGTGATCACATGGTGTTGTGAACACTAATCTTCTAGTCTCATTCTCTTGAGTATAGGACTTGAATATTTGTAGGAAATTATTTCCTAACAATATGTCAGCTCCTGTTAGATTTCTTGGACATGTGTTTTTCCCCACCTGTAACTTGTTATTCAATCTCCCTAAAAAGATAGTCTTCTTGATTCCAATCTAAGACTTTGATTCCTTTGTAGGATCGGTTTTTCTTGTATTTGGATATCGGTTTCTTGTATTAAAGGAAACTCGACTCTTTCTGGATAAATTGCCTGAGCAACTTTTCCAAATATCTCTGGTATTTCAATAAACTCATTTCTAATAAACAATTCTGAATGATGTGTATTAGATAGAGCATATGAAATCTGATAGGTAATAGAATATGGTCTATTACCTTCTTTCATTAGCCTTTTCTCCTTGAAATTCTGATGCAATGTCATGGCTCGGCTAAAATCTCGATCTGCCAAGTTGTAGGCTATCCTTGGATAGATAACTCCTACAATCTTTCCTGCACAGAGATTTCCCGAGATTGTTCCCAGTACTGAATCTTGAAGGTTCCCCATTCTTTTATCGCATATTGCAATATCAATGGGTGAATCTATACCTTCTTTGAAAGTAGCTTTTATCATAATTTAGATTGCTCCAATATGAATCCAAGACATGGTCCTTGCTACTTCTATCTTGAATTTTTGTAATTCCTCCTTTATTTCTTCTGAAGGAATTAGCTGCATCTCCATTCTATTTCCGGTAAGTTCCATAGGAATTGCCATTTCCCTTCTGGAAATTTTATAGATTAGATGATGCTTTCTGTTTCTTAGGCCAAGATTTCCTAAGAACTTTTCCACCTGTCCTGCAGAGAATCCCTGATATCTCTGTAGACTAGGATTTTCTTTCATGATCCTTTGGAGCATGTTATGAGATATTGTTGTCTGACTAAAGAAACCAGACAAATCCTCATGTGTCTTGTGTCGAAACACCTCGTCTTCAGTCAGCTCCCGATTCAGATCCATCGGATTCTTCCTGACTTAAGACTTCTTCTTCTTCATATATACTTTCATCTGAGGCAATATCCTCAAATCTGTATACCTGAATAAGATCTTGGTAATAAAATGCTTCTTCAATATCCGGAGTTGGATCGAAGCATTTAATACCTCTCTTTTCATTTTCTGGATAGTTGGTCGAAATATGACATCTTGCTCCCCATGTCCAGCAATTACAATCCTTGAAAATTTCATTAGCTCGAGTATGAGCTCTCCTGAAAGTTTTCTTTGTAGGTGTTCTTCCTGTGCTTCGAGATGTACTCGATGCTTGGGATGATATCCCACTCCTTGATGGTCCACTTCTTTGTCCAGATTTGTAAGATCTAGCTTTTTGTCTAGACCAAACTGTTCTTGGTTTCCAAGAACTTCTTCCACTTCTAGCATAAGGATGAATCCTGAAACTTTTCCTTTTATGTTTTTGTGGTTTACTTCCAATAATTGTTGGAAGATCATTTTCCTTACACCACAAAGGAGTACATTTGTTAATACCCCTTAAACGTTTGTAATTCTTTTGTAATGCTGCCAAATGACACTATTCTGCCAATTTTCCTTTAAGGAAAGAGGCTCTTCTTGCTAATGTATCTGGATTTCCAAGTACATATTCCCTTATGAGCATTTCTCTCCAGGGACTTGGCATCTTGGTGAAGAATAGCTGCATTGCTATATCTTCTTCGACCCCTAAATTCCATTTATATTTAGTGAATAACATAATGTATTCATCCACCAAACAGATGTAATGTAATTCAAGACTATACAGAGATTGAGTATATTTCTTCCTCTTCTCTGTATCTTGACTGTTAAAATAGTCTACCCCTATGAATTGTACTTTAAATAGGATAGCCATTTTTCCAGCAATCTCACTGAGAGATTCACCAGCCAGGACTGACTCTTTCATTTCTAATGAAGTCATGTCCTAAGAAATTTTTACTGATCCCATAAAACTCATTTCTAAAAGTTTAATGAATCCTTCTTTGTTGAGATCAAGTGTTCCTGCTGCGATTCTCATAGCATATGTCCAATCATCTGTGAGTTCTTCTCTGTTTCTGAAATCTAATACATCTAGGTTAAGCATAACCCCATAAGGATGTATAGGATCTAAAACAGTTTTCCCATAGGGTGTTTGGTGCAAGGGAATTTGATTTCTCCTTGTCCTTGTTCCGCTGGGTATGATCCTCCACCAGTATGGAAATCAGATTGAGATTCTCTCATGTTTACATTCTGAGATCCCACACTTTCTCTTAGTGATTCCTGAGAATATGACCAAGTTATTATATGTATTTCACCTCCTGCTGTGTTCATCTTCAGATCTACAACTTTGAGATTTGCGAAAGATTTTGCAAGCTCTTGTAGATCCTCCAGACCAATCCTTTCTAAGGTTGTCATCAGATTAATTTCTTTTTTGAGACAGACTTAATTAGATTGATCATTTTTTCTTCTTCAGTCAATGGTTTTGACACTACTCTGGCCTTTCCTTGTTGATGTAACAAGGGTTCAGACCAAATGATGGTGGTAACCATCCTCCTGAAGTTCTCTTACTAGAACTTGGTTGTTGTTCTAGTTTTTGAAATCTTGTTTGAATGTCCTTTAAAGTTACAAGAATTTCTTCTTGTTTTTCTAGGACTTTTTCAACTCGTTGAGGTACATAGTATAGCAAATTGTCATAATTTTGTACCGTTTTCTGGATTTCTTTAAGATATAAAGATAGCTTAGAGGAATCAGATTTTATCTCCAGAAACTTATTATTTTGAATTATAAGTTTACCTGAGGGTGCTGTTGTAGCGTCCCTTTCTTCTCCTGATATCTAACCATAGTTAGAGGCTCTTGTGTATATTCCAAAATATTGGAATAATCCTTGTAAATTATTTTTCTCGAACCTAAGTTCGGATTCATAATTTATTCGAAATTCTCCTCTTCAAACATTTTGTTTCTAGTAATAATAAAATTTTGTGTTTGAAATAAATTTACTTAGGCTCTGATACCATTTCGAAAGCGCGAGGGATCAATTAAATTTTTATAAAGAATAAAAGGTATTTTTGGAATTTTGATTATAAAAATCTCTCACCAGGGAGTTAGGAACAAGAATTGTTTGATCTAGGGACTGTCTACAAATTTACCTAAAAATTAAACTTATCCAAATAGACATGGGCCTTAATAACTAGTTCTTCCATTTACTATTACTGAATCTACAAAGTCCATTCAATATAAGAAAAGAATTCGAGTATATAACAACATATTTTATTTAACTTCATTTGGTGTTAAAATTGATAATAAAAAAATTACATCTTCTAGCCTTGTAATTTATACGTGCAGAGTATCAAAATAGATATTTCACCTCTGAAGTCTGATAAAGACTGTTGGGATCGGGAAAAAGTTTAGAGGGGTGGTGAATAAACTCTTTGAAAAAATAATTGTTTTTAAAAGCTACAATAGCTTGTTCTTGAAAATTTGAACACCGATGAATTAAATCGAGTTTGGTTTTCAAACCAAGCTAAAGACACTCGAAATAATCGGTATACAATCCGTCGCTTTATTTAGCGACGATTTTGATTAAATCCGTCGCATGTTTTAAATTTAGCGACAGTTTGTTAAAACCATCGCTAATTTCGCGACGGTTTTATCAAACCCGTCGCTACGGCAAATTTTAACATTTCGACGGTTCTTGGCTAAACCGTCGCTACTAGCGACGGTTTATACAAAAACCGTCGCAAATTATCTATAAATACCCGTCCATTCGGTCCATTTTAACACACACCATTTCAAAACACTTAGAATTTTTCTTCTTACACGATTTCAGTTTCGATTTCAAGTAAATTTTTTCTCTTTATTTTTTTTATAAATTTTTAAGTTTTAGTTAAGATCTTGAATATTGTTAGCCTATTCAAATTATAAGTTTTTTTAAATTCATTACATTATTAAAAGTAATTTTTTTTATTTTACTGAAAATATTAACGACGGAAATCATAAAATAACCGTCGCTAAAATTAGCGACGGACTTAATTAATTAACTGTCGCGAATATTTAGCGACGGTTTATTAAACCGTCGCTAACTAGCGACGGTGTGACACAAATCCGTCGCTAAATTTTGTGGCGACGGTTTTTGAAAAACCGTCACAAAATGTGTCTACAACAATGGATAAAAAACCGTTGCAAAATGTGTCTACAACAATGGATAAAAATCGTTGTTTTTGAGCGCACCCTTTAACCACAGGGGCTTTAACAACGTTTGGCTTTTTTTCTGTAGTGCTCACCCCTTCTTTCTCTTGGGAAGGATCCACTAGAATACTTTGATTTATACAACACCTTGTACAAACCCATTTCAACTTAGGACGTATCTCTTGCCTAATTGAAATTCCTAGCACACTCTCGATTGTAGGCCGCAACCTCACAATCAGCATAATTTTTAACGTCTCTTATGCCAAGACTACAAACACAATCTTTAATGTCTTTGTGTGAAGACTCACTCAACTAAACTTTGAAGTTCAACTCTCTTGTTTATGTGTGAGTGATTGTGTGTGAGGAATTTATCCTTTAAAGTGTACATCTCAAATGTATCCTCACACAAGGGCTTGTGCTCTCAAATAGCAGATATCTTCATGCTAACTGTCCATGCTTTGAATCCCCTTAAAAAGCTCTTGTTGGATGTTCAAGATGTTGTATTTATAAGCTCCAACAATGATATATACGTTAGACACAGGAATATGACCGTTTGGAAAATTTCTGTACTGTTTCTGAGATTGCAACGGTCAAANGGCTTTTTTTCTGTAGTGCTCACCCCTTCTTTCTCTTGGGAAGGATCCACTAGAATACTTTGATTTATACAACACCTTGTACAAACCCATTTCAACTTAGGACGTATCTCTTGCCTAATTGAAATTCCTAGCACACTCTCGATTGTAGGCCGCAACCTCACAATCAGCATAATTTTTAACGTCTCTTATGCCAAGACTACAAACACAATCTTTAATATCTTTGTGTGAAGACCCACTCAACTAAACTTTGAAGTTCAACTCTCTTGTATATGTGTGAATGATTGTGTGCAAGGAATTTATCCTTTAAAGTGTACATCTCAAATGTATCCTCACACAAGTGCTTGTGCTCTCAAATAGCAGATATCTTCATGCTAACTGCCCATGCTTTGAATCCCCTTAAAAAGCTCTTGTTGGATGTTCAAGATGTTGTATTTATAAGCCCCAACAATGATATATACGTTAGACACAAAAAAATAACCGTTTGGAAAGTTTATGTATTGTTTCTGAGATTGCAACGGTCAAATTCGCCTTGCTGGACTTTTTCCCGAGCTTAAACTGGTTGGTCAAGAGTTCAAACTGGTCAGCTGTTGAAAACTGGTCAGCGGTTGAAACTGGTTAACGGTTCAAACTGGTCAGCTGTTCAATCTGGTCAGCATTTCAACCGCAGCTCAACTGGTGTGTTGTGTAGAACTAGTAGCTTTATCGCCATTTATCAGCATCTTAAGCTTCGATTCAGACTTTGACTTTTGAAGATGATTTGTAGATCATCTTCTTATCTTTCCAACGCATACTCAATCGCTTCTTTTCAATAATCGAGCTGCGAGATATGGCCAAAATACCGCAACTGCTCATACCCAATTGATTGTTGTTTTCGTGCAATCGGTTTGGTAGTTCAGCAACCGGTTTGACCTAGATACCATTCGATTTTGCCCAACTAACGTGAAATACTACTTGTTCCAAATTGAGTTTTCTATACAAAAACGTTGGCGGATTGTCATTTGAATCATCCAGCTGAGAGATATGGGAAAAATACTAACACTGCTCTTTTTGAACCGTTTGCAGAATCCGAAATGTCTTGTCTGAACTTCAATTAGCAGTTTGACCTAGATAACATTCGAACTGGTTCGACCGGCCTGAAATATGACTTGTAGATAATTGAGTTGGCTTTCGAACCGTTTTGGCCTTAGGTTATTTCGATCTTTTTTTTGTAAGATATGCTCAAAATACTACACCTCGCCAGAATTCAACCGGTTGCGAAATTGAAGTTTCAGCTTCCAACTTGATGTCTCAACTTCACACTTGAGTAAATATGTTAGAAATACAATAACAAGTTTTGTTATCATCAAAATCAAGATTGTTAGTGTTTCTGCAACCAACAAAGACAGACAAACTCATTTATATTTTTTGGATAATAGAATTCTTTCATATATGTTCATTAAGCTATATATAAAACAAGTGTTTATTTGTATAATATTTAATTTCCTCGACATTATGTGTGAAGCAAAAATAAAATAAAATGTATGAAGAAAAAAAGAAAGATTATCGGCTAGTTTAATATCGCAAATTCAATTGAAGGTTAAATATATTACCTAATATTATTGTTTAATCATGTCATATTACTTACTTCATTTGATTTTTTGTTATTTGTTAATTGTCGTATTTCTTAAACTTTCAAAGATGGTATAAATAGAAGAATTCTATTAGAATCAAATATTAGTACTTTTAAATGTTTACATGAAATTTTATATTTCACATGGCACAATATTGATAAGACTTTTTGCACGAAGAAAGTTATTATACAATTTCAAAATAAAGTGGTATTGTTAAGTTGTTTTATAAAACACAATTGATTATATAGGATGGAACACCAATGACCAAATACTTAACAATTGAACACATCAATAGAAGCTTAAAAAAAGTAACAAAAATATGAAAACTATTTAGTGAAAAGATTGTTGTACGTAGAGGTAACTCCATGCGAGTTTTACCAGTTTTTCAAAAAACAACCATTAAATAAATAACTAATAGGAGTTTAGTAAAATCATATTTATACCGATAGATACATCATTTTATTTTACGTAAAAACTTGGTAGTCCGTCTGAATGAAGATGCTTAGAAAAACATATTTAATTCAAGAAAAATTTGTATTAAAATTTTCATCTCATAGACCTACATGATGCATTAATAATTTTTTAAAAACAACTGCTTTTTTTTAACAAAACAACTCCTCTTTAATTTAATTTACATAAAGGGCCGGTTTTATTCTTTTTCCATATATATTTCACGGAATTTACAAACCCCATTTTATGATTTTGGGAGATTTTACATGATAAGTTGTTTTTTTTTTCCATATATTTTTTAATTTTTCGTATGATTTAGGAAATTATATATAATATATATCCTTAGAAAAGTTGAGAAAAAAAGCCAGTGCCTGACCTTTGCCTAATCAGGATGATCCAAATGCAGCAAAAGGAGATCAACTCGCCGCATCTCACCATCATCTGACTCAACTCAAAATGCCCCACTTTGTTTTTCCTTGAAGATTAAACGGATTCTACTCTATCTTTGTCTTCCAATATAAAAAGTCAGACATGACGATTCCGTTATATATGCTCTAGATCACCATCGAAAACTCGACATCGATCGATCGGTCGCATGCTTAACACGTGTCATATCCATATTTGAAAAGATGAGCTACCGTACTATGTTACATCAAGAATTCAACATGATGTGAAGAATCTGCTTTTGGTAGTGCATGTCTGATAGATTATCATGAGTATGTTTCGAAGGTTTCCATGCAACGTAAATGAATTATTTTTTTCAAATTAATTAACTATATGATGTGATTTAATATCTCTATCAGCATCTATCCAAATATCTAAAAGAATCTGCATCTTTTTCATGATTTATCTGTTCCCTTTATAATCCATCACCACTTCATCATGTTATATATTTCTCTCTATAAATATACCCACTTAACATGCTAAAAGTCACAAAGCAAACCAACTCCACAAATATTTTTTCAAACTACAGCTTGGGAACCTTGTTTCTTTCTCTTTGATTCGTAGATGGATCGAATAGAAAAGCTAGCTTCGCAGAAAGCTGTGGTGATCTTCAGCAAGAGTACGTGTTGCATGTGCCATGCTATAAAGAGACTTTTCTATGAGCAAGGGGTGAGCCCTACGATCCACGAGCTCGATGAGGATTCGAGAAGTAGGGAAATGGAATGGGCGTTGATGAAGCTCGGTTGCAGCCCCACGGTTCCAGCCGTGTTCATCGGAGGAAAGTTCGTCGGCTCGGCGGACACAGTCATGACTTTTCAGCTCAACGGGAAGCTCAAGAAAATGCTGAAAGATGCTGGTGCAATTTGGCTTTAGAACTTTTATCCATGTGTGATTAATCACAATGTTTAGAAGTTGTTTTTGCCTTCGTTCTCGATTGTTTTTTAGGATCGGATTTATGTAAAGTTAAGATGAATGTCATGTGTGGGCTTACTCTTATGGGGCTTGAGTTTGATGATCAGTTTGTTTTATGAACTGAAATTTCCATTTTAATTCGGTTAATTGATTAAATTTCTCTTTTAGCATGCGTAAGTATATACATATATCATCCATTGGTTCTTGAGATAATTTAGTGATGTGCTCCCTGATTTCCAAATTATGAGTAGGTTTATATGAGATTATATACATATATATATATCATCCTATCCCTGTCTAACAGAATTCTTTGCCAAATTATATATGCCAAAATGTGAAGATACTTATCTATCTTAAACAAAAGATAGTAAAAATAACATGCTCTGGAATCAATTTTGACATTCCATCCTCACACATGATCAATACAAAAAAAAAAAAAAAAAAAAAAAAAAACAACAACAACTTTGCGACGGTCAAATCCGTCGCTAAAACTGTTAGCGACGATTTTGACCGCCGTCACTATATCGATTGTCGTTGGACATTAGCGATGGTTTTTCAAAAATCGTCGATAAATTTAGCGACGGAATTGCACAAACAATTGCTAACGGTTTTTCAAAAATCGTCGCTAATTTATTTATTTTAAATAATATTTTTGAAATTAAAATATTTAAATTTTTGATAATGAATATTTTTTATATTTAGCGACGGAATTGCACAAACAGTTGCTAACGGTTTTTTTTAAAATTTTGTTATAATGTTTTTGAATATTTATCAAACAAAATAAATTAAATTAAAATTGTTCAAAAAAGAACATTAAACTAATATATATCAAACTGAATCAGATCGTTATTTAAAAAAAACAAAATTCGAACGATATTTAAACTAAAATGTACAATAAGTATCATCAACAGAAAATAAAAAAATCCTACGGTACCTCAATCTCGTCATCGGCGTAACCGTCGTGGTCGTCACCATCACCATCGTCTCCATCATCATCGTCATCGTCATCATCATCGTCTCGGCCCAAGTCATGTGATGACCCAATATATTGCTGTGAGTAACCGCGTCCATACAAAGAACTATGCTCATGTGATGGTGGTGACAAAGCAGCCGTTGTGTGATCCTCCTGCTGTGAAGTGGCCACTATGTGATCCGCCTCCTATTGAAGCGGCCATTGTGGGAGGAACTTTGTTGGTGGAAGGCACTGTCGTATGGCTGCATAGGTGCTCCTTGAGACATGCCAGCGACCAGTAGACGTACTTGCTCTTCCAAAGAGGACATTCAAGTCCTCAACAACTCGTTCTTCTTTTTGGACTCCTGGAACTCCATCATTAGTATGTCAGATCATTCATTTGATGTTGTTAAATCCTCCTTCAATTTTTGTGTCTCCTGACTAATAGCTTTCATAAAACTCTCAGCGCTACTAGAACCTCCATATTGACGTGGAGCCATCTCCTCGGGATAAATCATACAATCCATGGATCCACAACCATAAATTCTCCTTTTTTCTGGCCCACCTGTCACCAACTTGAACACAATGTTGACCTAATGTGTACAATGCTTCCAGAATAGTCCCATCCACGTACGGCGTCAACGACTCAGCTATATATGTTTCTGTAGCTTCCTACGAGGAAGAATATAGTTTATATTACTTATTTGAATTATATTTATTTTAAGAATTATTACATAAAATTACTTCGATAAATTTAGAAAATGAAACTTACATCCACACGCTGCGATCGCTCGTTGACAAACGTCTCATATGCATGCTTATATGTGTGGACATACAACTCCCATGATGCAGGGTCTCGCCCATGCTGTTGACACTGCATACAAAATTGAATAACAATAACAATAATGGTATTACTTGTAATGAGAATGATTATACGATATACGTATATAATGTTGATAATAAACAAGTTAGTTACCAGAGTATCTCCATATTCAGCATATGACCTCGATCCTGCAATATGCTTGGTTGTGTTAGTCCCTACCTGCAGGCTCGTTGTTTCTGTTGTCCTTGTTCTTTGAAGCCCTCGCTTTCCAATATTCACTTTCCCAAATAGCATTCCAACTCGTCCATTTTTCCTCGCTCACTTTCTGTGGATACCGGCCATAATTTCTCCACAAGCGTATGGTGTGGCGGTAAAGGTTACCACACTGCCTAAACCATATATTTTTTATCGCCTCGTCATCTGCTTCGGTCCACTTATACGTTTTCTGCAAAATTTGAAGTAATATTTATAATTAACTTAAACTGATATTAACAAAACTAAATAATTAAAAAATGACAAAGTAAAATTTCAATATTATAGTACATATGACGAACTCATCCCAGTACCACTGCTTCTGCTCAGGTGTGACATACTTCCACGAATGGCCAATAAGGCAGGTCTGTAATTCGAATGTAGAAGTAATGTATCTCGACACCTTTCCATTATGCGGCTTAAATGTGTTATAGATAATTGAATTAAATCTTATAATAACGTAACAAACTACAGTATTATGTACTAATATATTACTGTTTATTTTAATAAATTATTTAACGTAATAAAACAACTTACATGTCATCATGCATTGATAAAGCTATACGGTTATCCACAAGTGAGCTGCCAGGCTGCTGTGAAGCCATACACTACAGCAAAAACGCAAAACGACAATGGATATTTTCCGTTGTCGTAGCTGCCAGAAAACCGTTGTAACTGACAGTGTTGTTGAAAGTGCGTTCAACGACAACAGTTTTAAACCGTTGTCGTAGCTATCATATTGCGACGGTATTTCAAAAATCGTCGCTAATTAGCGACGGTTTATGATATACCGTCGCTAATTTTAGCGACGGGTTTTGACTAAGCCGTCGCTCATTAGCGATGGTTTAAGATATACCGTCGCTAAAATTAGCGACGGTTTAGACATAATTCGTCGCTAATTTTTTTGTGTAAAATAAAAAAAAATTACTTTTATAATTTCAGAAATCTACCAAAAAAAACTTACAATCTCACTAAGTTAACAATATTCATGATCTTAACTAACACTTAGAAATTTACCAAGAATTGAAGCGAAAAAACTTACCATAAATCGAAACTAAAATCGTCTAAGAGAGAAACATTTATCGTAGATGTGTAGCCATGTGGAGGAAAATGGACCGAAAAGCGAATATTTATAGACAGTTTGCGACGGTTTTTGTTTTAAAACTGTCGCTAAATATAGCGACAGTTTAAGCAAAACCGTTGTTGTTTGTCCAAAAAACACGCTAATCCACAACGGTTTTCTAAAACCGTTGTCGTTGCTTTAAAAAATGCTAAAAAACAACGGTTTTCACTAAAACCGTTATTAAAAAATAAAAGACAACGGTTTTTTTGTAAAACCGTTGTCTTTTAAGTGTCGTGTATTCAGTATTTTCTTGTAGCGATACGTAATATATACGTATAAATGGGAAGTAAACAAACTACGTGCAAAATATTGTGGTATTTGAAGCATCAAACCGATATGTCAATACTGATAATGAAATCTTTACATCTCAAATATTACATTAAATTATACAGAAGCAACCACGTCAGTAGAGCATTAAATTATACTAAGAAATACATGATACGGTTAAAAAAACAAGCAGAGTTACAGAAAGTGCATTGATAACTCTAATCGTTGTCATTGTCGTTGTACAAGACATCATCGCTTGAAACTTGAACATCGTCTCTATCACTGTCACTGTTGTTCACATCAAGATCATTATCATAAAGAACCGTGACATCGACAAGATCTTGTGATGTCAACAAGAATAGATTTTTGATGCATTATTTTGACTTTCGTTGTTTTGAAAAGCATCTGTTGTTGCATCAACTACGTTTACACGTGACTCCATATCTGTAACATATGCTCTTTTTCTTAAACTGCTCACGAACAGCCAATCAGAATTCGCTCTTTCACTTGTTGGGTAATTCAAGTATACAACTTGTGAAACTTGTGTAGCAAACACAAATGGTTCGTAAAATCCTAAAATTCTTTTATAATTAACATAAAAAATGTCATACTTCTTTTGTACGCGTCCCTGATCTAGGATGAGTATCATACCAAGAACATTTAAAAAGTACTGTTTGTTTCAGTGAAAAAACCGAGTTCTCAACCTCAATTATCTCGTCAAGGTGACATTAAAATTCGATACATTGACCCTAACTTGAATGACCGTGAAATTGAATCCTGAATTATTGGTGTCCTTGTACGATGTATCATTAACAGAATGGAAATTAAACTCATTGTAACCTTAGTAAGTATTCACTTTCTGCAATGGCCAGAATGAAACTTGGTTAATGATAGGAGAATTGAATTCAGTTTTTTGCAATGTTGCCTACGACCAAAATGAAGTTAATTGACGTATATATGTTTCAATGATTACGAATAATTAATTATATAATCTTACATAGCTTTTAATTCAGACAAAAAAATTTGTCTGCAACAGATCCTCAACACAAGAATCACTTATATCTGGCATTTATGAACGCGTGGTATTCTCGTACTTACTATAATAAATTAAATTTCATTATGAAATTGTATACAAATGTTGGAACTTATAATTGTTTATTGGAAAAAAATGAATCTACTTGATGGATTAACTTTTTGCACCTCACGAAGGGCTTGATTTCAACACAACTTAGTAGAACGTAGCAACATCATGATATTCCTCATTCGTAAGCCATCTAAATTTTTCAGAGCCAATCGGTTGACCATGATGTAGAAATATGGTCAAAATATCTGAGTTTTGATCGTTGACATCATGAAATTCTTGCCGCCTAGTTTTTTTTTCCTTGGTCATTAATGAATCGCTGAAGTAATGCTGACAAAATATAGATGTCTCTCTAACCAACTACGTATTGCATATGGATCCTTCGAATCGTGCCTTGTTACGTATTGTGTTCTTCAACTTGCGCAAAAATCTTTCAAAGGATACATCCACCATAATTGCAAGAGGGCTTTGTAATGAAGATGTACACATAGATGTTCCATGGAGTCGAAGAAATTGGGTGGAAATATCTTCCCCAACTTACACAAAATGATAGGAATATGTTCATTTAGGCACATCACATAACTTTGTTTAATATTCCTAGACGTTAGGTTTGCAAAGAAAATACTTAACTTAGTCAAAACCTCCTACACGTCACATGGTAACAACTCTGTGAATGCAACAGATATTAAACGTTGCATAGATACATGACAATCATGACTATTCATACCAAAAATGCGCTGCTTGTTTATGTCCATACAACGAGACATTTTCGAAACATAACCATCAGAGATTTGAACCTCCTTCAACAATCTAAATAAAACTTTTCTTTCTTGCTTGTCTAGTGCATATCTTGCTTTAGGATATCTTCTCGTAACCCTGTTATGATGTAACTCTGGTCTTATAACCATTTCAACAAGATCCCCTCTTGATTTACCGTTATCTTTAGTACATCCTGTAATATCCATCACTGTGTTAAAGACATTGTCGAAAAAAATTTCTCAACATGCATGAAATCCAAGTTGTGTCTTATCAAGTTGGTAGCTCGGTGGAGAAGCCCAAGAAACATGTGTTTATTGCAACGTAGTGGGTGATCCTCAGATAGAAACTTCCTATGATTTTCGAACCACGAGGTCTTACCACTACAAGGTAGAGTGAACGCCTCTGAATCTGACATTCAATGAAGACATGCTTGTTTCCCAGCTGTGCTTCAGCCTGATAACATCGCGTACGCTGGGAAATCGCTTATTTTCCACATCAACATAACTTTAAGAGTGACTTTTCTCTTGGTGTGAATGTCGTATGTATCAAAACCATTAGAACAATGTGATTGAAGTTCTGCAATAAGTGGATGAAAGAAAACATCAAGTTTATATTTTGGGTTACTCGAGCCAAGTGCAATCACAGTAAGGAACATGTACTCTTCTTTCATACACATCCATAGTGGAAGGTTATATGGCGTCAGAATCACAGGCCACGATGAATATTGTTGACAAATTTGTCAAAAAGGTTGAAATCCATCAGTCGATGGTTCTAATCTCACATTTCGAATCTCTAATGCAAAATATGGGTGTATGGCGTCAAAATAACACCACGCTGGTGAATCGGATGGGTGTGTCATTGTTTCACCATCATAATGGTGGTTGTGATGTCACCGCATATGAGTGGTTGTAGGAGTTGAGGCATATAACCGTTGTAGGCAATGAGTGATTGGAAAGTAATACATCTTCTTGTATGGAATTTGCTTCTTTGTATTCTGAGATTTACGTCTACTATGTTTATACCGCGGATATTCACATATCTTACACTCATTCAAAGCATTGTCTGCACCCCAATAGATCATGCAATTGTTGTTACAAGCATCAATCTTCTCGACTGGAAGTCCGAGTGCTTTAATAAGTTTATTTGTAGCGTAAAAACTATTACGAACGTTGTTATCAGCAGGACATAACTCTAACATTAATTGACACATGTCATTGTAATTCCTTTCAGACATATTTTGCTCATGCTTCATCTTTGATAATCTCGCCAAACCAGACAACAAAGAGTAAGTGTGTGGGTTTCCATCTCATATCTCCTTCTCAGCTGATTTGATCACCTCATACAATGATTTTATGTTTGGACTTTCTGGAGCCTCGTCAACCTGGTTTGATGGTGGGTGTTCTTCATCGAAGTTGTCATTTTCATTTTCCAAAATTCTCCTCGAAATTAAAATTTTCTTGGAAATTATTATCGTGACCAGCAGAATCATTAGGTGCAATCATTTGTGATTTTCTAACTACGTTAAAAACATGGTACGAAGAAGATGGGGCATCAAGATTAATATTTTGATATGACAGACAAACGTATTTCTCCCCATGAAAATACCAACATTAATAATCAAGTACAAATCCATATCGTCTTAATTGTACTTTAACTGTATCTTCAGGAAAATAAGTTTTGTTTTGACATTTTGTGGTTGTACGGGCAACACCATTTAATTAGCACTCTAGATGACTCAATGCAAACGCAACAAATGACTCTACACCAGTACAATACTCATTCTCCAACCTATGATACATCCAAGTTCTATTGTTGCTATCCATTTTGGCGTACAATAATGTGACAATAGAATTTGTGATTTTGACATATATTTGATTCTTTGTTTCTTTTTTTTTTTTTATAAAAATATAACATATATTAATTACCTTAACAATAAATTTTCTTTAATAATAATACCCGTAAGATCGATAATAATAATAATAAATTAAAATATAATTTATACTAAAAATTACAATTATTAGTATTTTAAATAATAAATTTAATAATATTTGAATTTATAATGTAATTTTTTTAACTAAAAAATAACATGATAAATATTTATTAATATTTAAAAACAACATTCAAATTTAGTATATGTATTACTTAATTTTGATCAAACTATATAAAAATTATTTTTAGATTGCTATTAAAATTTTTTGTTGAAAATTGTTATTATTATTAATAATAATTAAATTAAATACATACATAAATAAATACATTATAACACATGCATCTATCTATACATACTAAGTAGATCTAATATACAAATAATTAGTACATAAATTAAAAGTAACATAAAGTGATATAAATTCACACGCATCTTAACAATAATATATATATATACACACACACACAACATGAACGATTTATACTGTGTGTATACATCTAACACAATTATAAAAGTTTTATACTACAGATTTATAATACAATTATTTCCAAAACATATGCACATACATAATTATGAACATGCATATGGAAGAAAATTTTTTGAAGCGTGACTTAGAAAGTTATTGTCGAAGACCAGATCTGTAAAATTAAACAAAAAAAAACAAGTTATATTAATTACAAATCAAAAAATTTGGTGGGGAAAAGGAAAAAAACAAGTTATATGTCTAGAGAGTTTTGACAAGATGAAGCAAGCTTTGACTTCAGCGCCAGTTCTACAGATGTCATCGGTGCAAGTAGAGTATGTTCTTTATACGGATGCTTCAAAGCTTGGTTTAGGGGCAGTCTTGATGCAAAATGATCGAGTGATAGATTATGCATCTAGACAGTTGAAGGTTCATGAGAAGCATTAACCGACTCATGACCTCGAGCTCGTCGCAGTAGTATTTGCTGTCAAGATTTGGAGACATTACTTATATGGAGAGAAGTGCAAGATTTTCACCGATCATAAGAGCTTGAAGTACTTCTTCATCCAAAAAGAGTTGAACATGAGGCAACGAAGATGGTTGGAGTTGGTAAAGACTACGACTGCTATATTAGCTACCACGTGGGCAAATCTAATGTAATTGCGGACGCTTTGAGTAGAAAGACATCTGCCATCGCACAATTGACAGTTCAAATACCATTGCAAGCGGAGATTCAGCGATTCTAGCTTGCAGTGTATGCTAGGAGCGAGGCTCCTAATCTTTCTACTCTGACAGTACAGTTGACTTTGAAGGATAGAATTAGCGAAGGTCAGTCTTCTGATAAGCAGTTGCAAAAATGGACGGTGAGAGATGAAGCTAAGGGTCGGAAGCTATATTCTGAGGATGATGGTATAGTTCGATATCGAGATTAACTATGGGTTCCTAGTGGCGATTCACTAAGAGAGGTTATTATGAAAGAAGCTCACAATATCCCGTACTCCATTCATCCCAAAAGTACGAAGATATATAAGGACCTGCAGTCATTGTATTGGTGGTTGTACATGAAGCTTGACATCTTACATTTTTTGTCCGAGTGTTTGACGTGTTAGTAAGTTAAGGCAGAACATCAAGGCTAGCAGGGAAGCTTAAGACACTTCCTATTCCTGAGTGGAAATAGGAAAGTATCACGATGTATTTTGTAGTGAGATTGCCAAGGACTATCAAGGGATTTAACGTCATTTGGGTGATAGTTGATCGTCTTACGAAATCAGCATATTTTCTACCTATTAAGACGACATTCATCATGACACAATATGCAGAGCTGTATATCCCAGAGATAATCCGACTGCATGAAATTTCAGTGTCTATTGTTTCTGAAAGAGATCTGAGGTTTACATCTTCTTTTTGGAAAAGTTTGCATTCAGCGATAGGAAAAAGTTGTTATTCACTACAGCATTTCATCCTCAAACCGATGGTCAGTTCGAAAGTGTGATTCAAATTTTGAAGATCTACTCCGAGCTTATGTGATCGATTTCCAAGGAAGTTGTGAACCGAAGTTACCTCTAGTAGAGTTCACCTATAACAATAGCTACCAATCGTCTATAAGAATGGCTCTTTTTGAGGCACTCCATGGAAGTAAGTGTAGATCGCCTATACATTGGGACGAGGTTGGTGAAAGAGGAGGATTTGGTCCGGACTTGATCAAGCAAACAACAGAGCCTGTAATCAAAATTCGAGATAGGATGAAGACTGCACAAAGCCGACAAAAGAGCTTCGCCGATAAGCGACGAAGAGAACTGGAGTTTGCAGTAGGTGATCACGTATTTGTGAAAGTATCACCAATGAAGGGTGTGATGAGATTTGTCAAGAAAGGCAAACTCAGTTCGAAGTTCGTAGGACCGTTTGAAATTCTGGAAAAGATTGAAACATTAGCCTATAGAGTGGCGTTGCCACCGACGCTAACTGAAGTGCATAATGTGTTACACATCTCGATGCTACGAAAGTACATGTCGAATCCATCACATGTACTGAATTATGAGCCCCTGCAGTTGACTCTAAATATGTCTTACGAGGAAGGACCTATACAAATTCTGGAAAGACAAGAAAAAAGGCTCCGAAACAAAGTTATTCAAATGGTCAAAGTCAAGTGGCTAAATCATTAGGAAGAAGAAGCTACTTGAAAACCGAGAGAGACATGAGGAGTCGATACCCGGAATTATTCGGTAAATTTTAATTTTAATTTCGAGGACGAAATTTCATTTAAGGGAGGGAGTAATTGTAAGGTTCAAAATGCGATAACGTAATCCAACTGCATGCAAATCTAGGGAAAATGGAAGATGGCTAATTAAATTATTTTAATTACATTTATTGAATATAGTAGGCATGTTTACATTGTTTAAATGTGGTTTTATACTAGAATGCATAAAACTGTGTTTTAAATATTATTCGAGACGCGATTGAGGAACGGAGACCGAGGACCACGAAGGAAAAAATATTTTATTAACTGATTATTTTTAATTATTTAATAAATGGTATATTTTAAGGAGTATTTTCAAAAATGTTGTATTTCGAGGTGTTTTTACACGCCGAGTCGTATTTTAAACCGGTAATCAATTTTCGATGAAAATATATACTTTTTGTGAAATCGTCTAATATTTTTGAAAAGTTTCCTAAACAAAATATTTTAATCACTATCTAATGGGTCTATTATACTATGATTAATGGGCCTAAACTTGTACCTTATATCAAACAAGCTTCTAAACCATACCCTTTTACACACAAAAAAACTCACGCCCCACCCCTAGAAAATACTAGGACTCTCCATCAGCAACAGACACGCACACACACGCGGTTTTGAGAACAATTCACGCAAGGTTTGAAGGAATTCATCAAGTTCTTCTCTCCGCTAACGTTCCTCGCATCGCAAATCTTTTTTTGTGCGTAAAATACGCAAAGGCACGTCTTAATATTTCTTCATTCATCATTCATACCATATTATATGTTTTGATACATATTTGCATGAAAACATGATACACTTCTTATATTTTTGTTTTTATGGCTATACATGAACAAAACTAGAGTTTTCATCTTTTAAAACTCTTGCTTATGATGCACAAAGGGGATGCCATGGTAGGGTTACTAGAAGAGACATTTTTCCACATGTTTAAGGGTCTATAGATGCATATGTAAGGCTGGACAAGAAGGGAAATAGGTGAAAAGAAAATGGGGATCATGAGGGAAAGGGCTCGACTTTTGGGAAAATTAGGAAGCAGGCCGTGGGCGGTGATTTCCAGGCATGGGGCTGGGCTCACGAGGGTCCTAGCATTGAGCCATGGTGGTCCACAAAAGGCTGGATGGTTAGGATAAGGAAGGCGCATGGCTAGGGCCCTTCCTAGCTGTGGCCGCGCGAATTGGGATGAACCATGCACATTCGCGTGCATGGGCTGTAGATCTGGCCTAGTAAGGTGATAAGAGGTTTGGTTAGGGTCCCAACAGGGTGAACTAGGGTTTGGTTAAGGCCTGGACGTGGTGGTTAGGGGCTAGGTTCGAAGGGTTGAGGTTTTGTCAAGTTAGGGTTTTGGGAATTTTAGCAGAATTTCCAGCAAGGTTCTAGGGTTCTAGATGGCTTGAATTGATTGTATAAGGTATGGTTAGGCGTTATTAAGCTATGGTTCAATTTTGGTAACGTTTGGTTAAGTTTCGAGTCGATTCGGGTTAAAACCGAGACGTATGATTAAGCTTTAAAACGAATTGAGAAAATAGTCGAGGAACGTAAGTTTACGTCTAAGAAATATTTATGGGTATATTTTAAGATGTTATGTTAGGTTTGGATGGATTTGGGTCGTCGTTATAAGGTCCGAGAGTAAATTGGGAAAGTTATGATTTTAGGGGCAAAAAGGTCATTTTACACCTGAAAAATGTTAGACGTCTTGACAATGTCCTGAATGCTGTAATGAATGCTAACATGTTTATTTTAAATGTTTATGTAATTTTATGATGAAACATCAATGCTAAAAGACGTGTTGCATGCTTGGTTTAAAAGAAAAATGATATACACACACACAGACACACACACACACACATATATATATATATAGATTTTTATAAGTGATGAAAATAATGAAAGATTGAAGGAGGTGACTTGATTGTGACATAAAAGGATGTCGTGAGGGAAAAGGCTCTAGATGGAGCTTGACGATCATATTTCCATCGAAATGATATGATGATATGTAAGGCTAAGGCTCAGTTGACGGGTGAGACTGTTGCGAATGTCCCCGCCGCCTGTTACCATTGTTATACATAGATGGATCTATCGGCCTACAGCTGAAAAGAAGTCACAATTAACGATCTGAATTCAATAAAAAGAAAACGTATACGTATATGATGAAAAAAAATGTTTATGATGAATGGTTTAAAGCTATGCATTTTCATAAAAAGCTATTTTTAGTAAAAGTATTTTATTGATGCATGTGATTGTATATGTACTACTTGTTATCATGATTAAAGTATGCTGAGTCAATAGACTCACTATGTGTGATTGATGCATATGAGCATGATGTTGTTGATGATGGAGGACTTGATGGTTGAAATAGCTGGACTGATGGTGCACATAACCCGATGACTTTTGCTAGTTTTTCGCATTAAGATTACCTTAAAGATTTTTATGAGTTTTGATGTTTTTGAGAGGTTTCAAGAGGATTTAAGATGTTTATGCTTTATTTTGAAAAATGCTAATTTTATGTTTGGTTTTACGATTTACGAATTTATGTTTTGAATTGTGTTTTTGGGATTCTCAAATAATTAGTTATTGAGTTTCTTTTAAATGATGCAAAAATATTTTAAAGGTATATATAAATGGCCGAAAGTTGAGAAAAAAAAAATTTAGTACATTTAAAGAAAAACGAGTTGTGGACGTTTTATTCATCCTTTGGACATTTAATGAAATTAAATTAAGAAAAAGGACCGAATTGATTTCCGTGTTAATGTGACACTATACACATTAATATTACATCAACACTGAATTGATTACATGTCAGCGTCAAATTGGAAAAATGCCCAAAATTGAAAAAAAAAAAGCAAAAAAAAAACCCTAAAACTAAATTTTGATAATATAAATTATTAAATGATAAAAAGACAAAAAGATAAGACCAAAAAAGACATTTTAACACAATGTATTTGAAATTCATATCATCGAGTTTGATTGCATCCTCTATTCATACATACATACATAATTATATATATACATGGAGAGGATTGCCTCTGATATAACTAGGAATGTTCAAAATTGGGATAAAATGGAAAAAATCGAAAATCCAAACCAAAAAAATCGAACACTGAATCGAACCGAAAACCGAATTTCATAATTCGGATATAAATATTAAAACCGAAATTTATTTGGTTCGATTTCGGATTATATATTTCAAAATCGAACCAACCGAAAAAATCGAAATGTCATTAAATTAATAATTTTATTTTTATTATATATTTTTTGATATGATATTAGTGAATGATGAATTATTTTGAATAATATTTAGTTTATTGTTATTTATATACTTCATTTAGACCTTATATTTAAATGTTTTACTAAAAAATTATGTAAAAAGATAATATATTATATTTTACAATATATTTAACTTATTAATTTAAATAATTGTATCAAAATCGAAATAATCGACCGAAATAACCGAACATTTCGGTCCGAAGCGAAGAAAAATAGTTTGGATATCGGATTATATATTTGTAAAATCGAAAACCGAAAAAACCGAAATAAAAANCCGAAATAAAAAAACGAAAATCAAACCAACCGATGAATACCTCAAGATATAACAACGTAGAGAAAGTTCATGTCACCTAAGTTAACAAGATTTCAAAGTAGAAAGGTAGAGGGTGGGTTTGAACTCTTTAATAATTTAAAATTGTTGAAATCATAAAAATTCAACTCCCTGTAAACTTCCTAGCTATATTTTATAAATTTATATATGAAACTCTTTGTAAAAATTTAACCACAATAAAATTAGACACCCGAAGTGAAGTTTTAACCAGTGTTGTAAAAGCTGGTAGGCGGTTGGCAGACGATCATCTATTGCCTAGCTATGCGATTTTTATTTTTATCTTAAATATCTAATTTTTTTTGTTCATCTTAATATTTTTTTTAATAATTCTTATTTATTGAATTCAAACTCAAAATTCATGACTTATTTTTTATCTTCATATGATACAAAATGATGGGCAAATATGTCAAATAATCTTTTTAAAAAAATTAAAGATTTAAAAATATAGTATATATTATTCTAAGTGGCCGTCGGATTTTGAACCTCCTATATGGTCGATTAACGTAACGATGCTCAGAAAAAATCAGGTAGTGAACAACCGCTTAGAGGCATCGCGCCTTTTATAACATTGGTTTACCGAGTTCGTGTGATTGTATGTGTTGATAAAGCCATCTAGAGATAAAAAATTTATGATATATATTGTTTGACTCGTAAGATAAGATGATGAGTATTGGTGAACAGAAAATTGATGAAATCGAGTTATTCAGTTTTAATTTAAAAAAAAAATCGGTTGAAACGATTATTGACATATAGATTATCATCATCCCATCAAACTCAGATATTTTCTGAACGCAGGAATACGCGAGAATAGATTATCATCATCCCATCAAACTCAGATATTTTCTGAACTCGATGAGACAGATAATTCGTAAAATGGTAATTACGTACAAATTTCCATTTCTTCATCTTCCCCTCCCTACGAAGAATGTGGACTTCTCTGATTCTCATTTTCAAGAAATTTGAGTAAAGGTTCTTGGGTTTCTTGAGAGTTCTTGTAGAAATGAGTTTTTTGTAATCTTCACAATAGAGAATATGATATATGAATTCAATTTTTGAGGAAAAATAAAATAAATAAAGGAAAGGCTTGCACGTATGGTCCTCTTGATGATTTTTACATTAGTTTATAAAACTTGCGTACAGTAGAGATTGTGTTGTATATTCTCTTAGCACAGTTATCGATTTTCCCATTGCGAAAATTAAGTTAATGTTTAAGAAAATCAAGCTTTGATTTATTTCAGACAAGTGTGGAAGTTGACATGGCCTTTCCTGGAATCATTTCACGGATATGGTGAGTGCTTTGATTTCAGACTACTTATGGCGATTGCAGTAACATCCTCTAATCTCTTCCACTTCCTCCCGACTTCCTCCGATCCACCCTATGTGCTCCTACAAACTCATCCCTCTCTTGCCCTCCTCTCCAAATGTAAGAGCATAAAATATTTGAAGCAAGTTCACTCTCAGTTTATCAAATTTGGCCTCCACAACACACAATTTGCACTGAGTAAACTAGTTGAATTTTGTGCTGTGAGCCCTTATGGTGATCTCTTTTATGCCCTCTCCATTTTCAACTCCATTCGCAATCCTAATCATGTTATATATAATATGATGATTCGCGGATACTCTTTAAGCTCTTCCCCATATTTAGCCTTACAGTATTATGTGAACATGTTACTTTTCGGCCTTCAACCCAATTCTTACACATTCCCTTTTCTTCTGAAATCTTGCACAAAGTTAAGGGTGGCATGTGCCGGGAAACAAGTTCATGGCCATGTGTTTAAACTTGGACTGGAGAATGATGTTTTTGTGCATACTTCCCTTGTCAACATGTATGCTCAGTTGGGTAACTTAAATGATGCTAGATTGGTGTTTGATAAGAGTGATTTTAGAGATGCTGTCTCTTTTACAGCATTGGTCACAGGGTATGTATTGGGGGGTCGTGTTGAGGATGCCCGTGAATTGTTCGATGCAATTCCGGTCAGAGATGTCGTGTCGTGGAACGCCATGATATCCGGATATGCTCACACTGGTCGGTTCGATGAGGCTTTGAACTTATTTCAAGAGATGAGGGAGGCGAAAGTTACTCCTGATGTCAGCACATTGTTGACCGTTCTTTCGGCCTGTGCTCATTTGGGTGCAATTGATATAGGAAACCGGGTCAGATCTTGGATTGAAGAGCATGGGCTAGGTTCAAACCTTCGCCTCACTAATGCATTGGTTGATATGTATGCAAAATGTGGAAATCTTAAAACGGCGGAGACTTTATTTGATGGTATACTAGAAAAAGATCTCGTGTCATGGAATGTTATGATTGGTGGGTACACATACACGAACAACTACAAAGATGCCTTGAGAATCTTCCGTCTGATGCAGCAGAACAATGTAGAGCCTAATGATGTGACTTTCTTGAATCTTATTCCAGCGTGTGCACAATTGGGTTCTCTCGATCTTGGCAAATGGATACATGGTTATATTGGCAAGCATTATAATGACTTCCCAAATGATTCTCTTTGGACTAGTCTCATCAACATGTATGCAAAATCTGGAAACATTGAAGCCGCCAAGCAAATTTTCGATGGCATGAAAACCAAAAGTTTAGCTTCTTGGAATGTCATGATATCAGGGCTAGCGATGCATGGGTTAGCAAGTAGTGCTTTCGATTTTTTCTCTGAAATGCGAAAAGAAGGATTCCAACCCGATGAAATCACTTTAGTCAGTTTGTTATCTGCTAGTTGCCATGCTGGTTTAGTTGATGTTGGCCGCCAATGTTTTAATTCTATGGTACAAGATTATCATATCTCCCCACAATTGCAACATTATGGATGCATGATTGATCTATTAGGACGAGCGGGATTGTTTGATGAAGCAATGGCGATGATAGAAAAAATGGAGTTCGAGCCAGATGGAGCCATATGGGGATCCTTGCTTGGTGCCTGTAAAGTTCACAAAAATCTCAAGTTGGGTGAATATGTTGCCACAAAACTTTTTGAATTGGAGCCCGATAATCCGGGAGCATACGTCCTTCTGTCAAACATATATGCTGGAGCTGGTAGATGGGATGACGTAGCAAGAATTAGAACGTTTATCAATGACAATGGAATGAAGAAAGTGCCCGGTTCCACCTCCATTGAAATAGACTCTGTAGTCCACGAATTTCTCGTAAGTGATCGATCACATCCCTCAACCCCCGAAATATATAAGATGCTTGATGAAATCGACAGGCTTTTAGTGATGGCTGGACATGTTATCGATACATCTGAGGTGAATTATGATGTTGACGAGGAGTGGAAAGAAGGTGTGCTGTGTCAACATAGCGAGAAATTGGCCATCGCTTTTGGTTTGATTAGTACAAGGCCAGGAACAACCTTAAGAATTGTGAAAAATTTAAGGGTATGTGGGAATTGCCATTCTGCTACAAAGCTTATATCTAAGATCTTTATAAGGGAGATTATTGCTAGGGATAGGAATCGTTTTCACCATTTCAAGGATGGTCATTGTTCTTGCAAGGATTATTGGTGAAACAATCTTATGTATTGATGTATTCATATTTTTAATATTTTGATGTATTATGTAAAATATGACTTTGTTGGCATTGGAAGACACAACATCAACCATTCAAAGCTCTCTAATCTTCTCTCGTGCTTGTAAACCATTTGCATGCGAAATTAATTTGAAGTTATATCAAGTTTGTGTCTGTCCTTTGAGCTTAACGTGTTTGTAAAACGTCTAACTTGGAGTCATAAAGAGTGAAGAAGATTTAGTGCAGGAGAGATTTTTTTTTTTTTTTTTTTTTTTTTTTTTTTTTTTTTTTTTNATTATATGCATCCGTATGATTTCATGTTTTTCGATTTTAGTGGAAGTATTTTGTTAGCTGAAAACCAAGTCTACAAATCTATCCATGTATATCTATAAAAGTGTGGGTGATGAATAAGGTTTTTGTATCCTGAGAAGTCAATGTATTGCTCATTTAGTTAATTGATGTATTTATTTTTTTGAACTTATTAAACACATGAGAATCGTAGTAGTATTTTAATTTTTTTAATAAAAAATTGTAGCATAAAAAACTTTTAAAATAATGTTACGTAAAAATTAAATAAATATTTGATGATAAAAATACATTAGAGAAATAATATTTTCTTGATACATAATTCTTAGAAAAAGAAACTTTGAAAATAATTTTGCGTAAAAATTATATAGATATTTGATGATACAAATACATTAGAGAAAAAAAATATTTTCTTGATACCTAATTCTTAGAAAAATATTAAAAAATATATTTTTACATTTAAAAATATATATTTATCTACTATACTTATAAAAGTGTAAAAAGAATGACAAATTTTTTTATTGTAAATTTTCTACTATCCTCTTAAATTGTGTATTGTTAAATTAATTGCATAGAAATTTTCTACACATTTTTTGAGAAATCTAATAACAATGATATATTAAAAATGAATATATATTTGATAATAAAAAATATATTTTTATCATCTATATCTATATCTATATAAAAGTGTAAATCATGAGCTCTGCTTTTCAATTGTCAAAAGTTAAAAATGATATCATTATCAATACAAATCCAGAAACTCAATAAGGATATATATGTAAATTTTAAATTGTTGTAAGAAAAAATGAAATATCAAAATTTTATATTTATTCCACTCTATATATAATTAATTAGTAGTCTAAGTATTCCACATAATATATAATTAATAGTCTAACAAATGTTAATGAATTATCACTACAATATACATTGATTATAATAATTTATATCACTTCAAGAATAAAATGTAACTCATATATTAATTTTCTCAAATAATTCATCTTTATACTTCTTTTAAATGCTTTCCTTTTAATTTTTTATCTACATGTTACTTTATTCTCCTAAATTATTTAGGAGAATTTATATCAACAATTATGAATGTTAATATATTGATAATATCATAAAATTTGAATCTCTTAGAAGAATTCGGAGAGTATAGCTATAATAATAAATTTAAAAATTTTAGTAGCACTTTTTTAAAAAAAATTATATATCAAACTAATTTTGTGACGTCTATCGTTTTAAAAATTCGAAAATATATTTTTTTTTGTTGTAAAGCTCACATTTTGAAATTAATCATTTAAATAAATTGCATGCATTCAGTCCTTGTTGGAACTTTTTAAGTTCGCAATCTTGATTTTGATGTTAACAAAACTTGTTATTTTATTACTAATAATTTACCTTAGTGCGCAGACAGCTAAAACTAAAATAATCAGTTTACGAAGCCACAACTGAAGCTATCGAGATGCCAACTGATTGAACCAACTGATTGTCGAAACTAAATCAGTCTAATTGGTTTTTCAAACAAGTAGTTCAGTTGATTGTCCAATAGGTGATTCAGCAGGAAGACCTCAAGAACCTAGCCAGCCGATGACGTGTCCAACTGACGAAGAACCCAGTTAACCAGTTCAACTGAAGGAGTGAAACCAGTTCAACTGATGAGTCAACTGATTTCACTAGCCCAACTGAAGATCAGTTCAGCTGACCAGTTCAAAGCATCAGTCAGAATCTTTCAGTTGCAGATCAAGACAAGCTTACCGTAAATGGATTCCAGCTGTGCGTAAAGGTACAAAGCCATTGTCCAGACAAAGGACAATAATAGACGTTGCATCAGAGCATTAACGACAAAACACTTCAGAAGGGCAGTCAAAAAGACGAGACACAAATTCCAAGAAGCCGATTCAAATTGCAACGGATACAATAAATGAGTCTCACTGTACGATTAGCTTTTCCCGCCTATATAAAGAGAAGATCAGTGAAGACTCAACATATACGAGTGAAAAGAGGTGAGAAGAAAAACAGCAAGGGCACGCTCAGTTGCACATCAGCTTTCAGAAGCACTTAAGCCCAGAGGGAACTCTTCATCGTTGTATCAACTTAGTTTATAAGCTATTTTCCCTCAGTGGGTGAGAACATCTTTTGTTCATTTCTCACACACACACACACTCTCTCAAAACCACTCAAATACTGTCTTGCACAAATATGTTAAACTTATGTATGTAGTCTTTGACACGTAGACGATAAAGAAGTGTTGGCTGGAAGGTGCTGCCTTCAGTCGTAGCTAGGAGTTCAGTTTAGGCAGTAGTGTAAGTCCTAGCTGAGTGGGTTTGTACAAGTGTTTGTATAAGTCAAAGTCTTCTAGTGGAACCTATCCGTGGAGGTAGAAGGGGTGACGTAGGAGCAGTTGAAGTCTCCGAACATCCATAAATATATCTTGTGTATTTAACTGATTAACTAATGTTTTCAAACTGTTTTGATCAGTTAGAGTATTCGTCAGTTCAGTTGTCACCTTAACTGAACTGAAGAATGCAAAAACTAATATATCTTCTTTTAGTTAGTCAGTTTACATAAGTCAAATTTTTTTCTAATATAACAGTATTCTTCACGAAGGATTACTTCGAGTTTCTTCCGCTTGGTTTTAAACCAAACTCGATTTAATTCATCGGTGTTAATATTCTTAGAACACGAGCTATTGCAGCTCATTGGAAAATGTAGTGTTTGAAATGCCTTTAAAGGTACTAGCACACTCGATCCTTCAATTTAGTATCTACTAAAAATATCATTTAAAAATAATCATAAGTAATTACCAATAAAAATAGCGGAGTAAAAACGAGTAAAAATCTCAACATCAAATAGTAAAATAAAACAGCGTAAAAATGCTCATATCCTCTCAATAACATAAAATCGTGAATGTGCGGAAAATCATGAGGTCCTCGGGTCATGTCGTCCACCAGGTCCGTCGGCTCAGAGTTCAGCACCTCCAGTCCCCTCAAAATTATGATCACCTGCATCACACACGCCTAGTGAGTCTAAAGACTCAACACACCTGTACTGTGATAACAAATACATATACGTAACAAGCAGCAGTGGAAAATATCATAATCAACATACATTTCATGTATGCAGTAAAATCATATGCATAATCGTGACCTGTCAAAACATGATAATAATCATAGCATGTATCATCGTATCAACATATACATGTTCATTTTCTTAATTTGAATTCCGTTCGTCAGTTGTGACTTTCGTATTATCTTGTCATTCGATGGATCCATCTACGTGTAACCGAGGTACCTGGCGGCGGGGGCATCAGCGACAGCATTTCCCGTCCACTGAGCCCCAACCTTTCGTGTCATCATGTCATCGTGTCATCGTATTAATCACAACCAACTCACATCCTTCAAAACATGTCATCATATTCACCACTTAAATAAAAGCATGCATATACATAATTTTTCCTTAAAATGAAGCATGCAACGCATTTATCGTAATTCCACAAAAATCATGACCATGATGCATAAACATTTAAAAACATGATAATATTGTGCTCAGGACGCTGCCAGGACCAAAATCTCACCCCGAGTGCAAAATGACCATTTTGCCCTTGAAAACCCAAAATTTACCGTTTTATCCCTGGACCTCTAAAAGTGACCCGAAGCTTACCAAACTCCTTAAAACATCCCAAAACATATTTAAAATCATTCCTAGACGTAAACTCAAGCCCAATACCAAACTTAACTGATTCGTTTTAAAATTTGAACCGGAGTCCTGATTTTAACCCGAATCAATTCGAAACTTAACCGATTTTTTCCCAACTTTTTTCCACACCTAATAAACATCTGAAAGGCTCTAAAAACCTAAAAAAAAGATCCTTAGACCATCGAATCACAGACCAGCGAGCTGCTGACATTTCCAGCACCTAAGTTTCGAGAACCTCCTCCCGTATTCTCGGCTCTAACTTGCTAACCACCCCAACCAGCCTCGAACCAAACCACTAGGGACCAAGACCAGACCATAAGGGACCTACCAGACCCACGGATCCAGCCTTATGCCTCCTGGAAAGCGCGATCACACGCTAGCACGCTAGGAACTCCAATCGAAGCATCGGCGCGGCCCCCCTCATCTACTCGGCTCCATGCGAAACTGAGGAGACCAGCAGGTTGTGGACCTTCCCTAGCCTCGGTTGGACCCTACTGGATCGTGCCTCAGCATGGTTCAGTCCTTGCCCAATCAACTCACCCTCACCTTACACCCAAAACTCCCGAAACCCTCGTCCTTCACCAAGAACCGAGCGCCCCCTAGGTTCCACTCACCATGACACCTTAAACGCTGCATGACCTTCCCTAGTTTCTCCCAAAACGGCAGTCCCCTTGCAGAAAATAACTAAGAAAGTAAATGGATGATCAATAATGCAAGAACATGCAATGAAAACCGAACAAAACCCCATGTATAAAATGTATCGAGAGTTTCACACACCAACAAACATAATACAACATGTATACAACGTGAGAGATGCAGAAATGAAAGTATGTGGCATGCCTTGGTGTTATTGGAACGAAAACTTGAAGTATTCCACGTCGTTGAGGCGCCGGAGAAGCGGGGAAGAAGACTTGTTTGAAAGAAAGAAGGGAGCCAATGCTTTCAGCTGCTGCTGGAGGGTGGGGTGTCGGCTGATGGAGTGAGGGTTAGGGTAATGGAGTGCTTAGGTTTATGTTAATTATAGTTTAGGTGGATTAAAACTGCACTAATGGGCTCCATGAAAAATAAAAAGGTTTTGAGCCTGTTGAGAAGTAAAAATAAGCCAATTAAGTCCAAACACACCCCGAAAAATATTTCGTTTAGATAAGTTTTTGAAAATATTAGCCGAACCCTCAAAAAGTCCTCTGATTCGAAATTTGTGTACCGAATAAAAATATACTATGGCGGATAAAAATACCCAACAAAGCTCATTTCTTGAAAAATACATTTAAAACACCTTACTTTTAATTAATAAAAATTAATCATGTAATAAAAATAATAATTTTCTTGAAACTTTCTCAGTATCCGTTCCTCGTTCGAGCGCGAAATGCATCTAGAAACCCTAATGCATGAAATTTTATAATTTAATGAAATTAAATCTATCATGCAATAATTATGCATAAAATGCATAAAAATAATTAAACACAAATTAATAAAATAAACATGCATTTAATACTTTAAAATAATTTAATAAAATACCAAAGAAATTTAATAACTTGCATGAATGTGGTTCACGTGTACTTTCAAATTTTCGGGATATTAAAAATTTATAAATTCAAAATATAAAATTTCGTAGTATTTGAAACATCTACTAAGAATGTTTAAGATTTAGGCATTAAGGGTATAAAGATGAACCCGACCATGGTTTTCAAGAACAAAGAAACTAAAATCTTTCTTTGCTTCAGTTCCAAAATCAGCTCTAATAATTATAAATTTAAGGTATAACTATTAAACAATTAGTTTTATTGTTTCACGTATTGTATGACTATTTTATTTGATATTTAAAAATGAATATTACTAGCCATTTTTTAAAAATAGTATCTCACACAAATTTATAAATTCAATAGACAAATTTGGTAGTATGTGATCTTTTGATTTATAATTTTTAATTTATGTATATGTTTTTTAATTATTTATGAAATTTTAAGAAAATAAAAAAATCAACAGTCAAGTAAGTGAAAGAAATATTGCATATAATTTGACTATGATATAACTATAAATCTTAAAGAATAAAAGATTTCAAATATTCAATACTACGGCTTATTTGATATTAAAAAATAAATCATAGAAAATAATAATAATTTGAAATGTCCAATGTACATATATATATATAAGCACTAAGCACACACAAATATATATAACAATGATTCGCATTTGAAGGTTTGATGAAAAAATATACACTACTAAAAAAAAGGCAAAAGACAACGGTTAAAAACCGTTGTCGTAGGTCAAATAAAACCGTTGTTAGAAGCCCTGTGGTTAAAGGGTGTGCTCAAAGACAACGGTGAAAAACCGTTGTCCTAGACGTCTAAAGACGACGGTGAAAAACCGTTGTCGTAGGTATATAAAACTGTTGTTAAAGGTTATGTGGTTAAAATATTCTCTAAAAGACAACGGTTTTGGAGTGATGTGGTAGTTACAATTTGCGGCGGTTTTTAATTTGCGACGGTTTTTTAAAAACCGCCGCAAATTAATTCGCGACGGACATCATCGTTAACCGTCGCTAAAATTAGCGACGGTCGTAATTTAAACGGTCGCTAGATAGCGACGGTTTAATACACCGTCGCTACATTTAGCGACGATGTTTTATAAAATCGTAATTTAAACGGTCGCTAGACAGCGACGGTTTAATACACCGTCGCTACATTTAGCGACGGTGTTTTATAAAATTCGTCGCTAATTTTAGCGAGGGTTTGGTATGCTTTCCGTCGCTAATTTATTCAGTAAAATAAAAAAAATTCACTTTTAATATTTTAATAAATATACAAAAAAACTCACAATCTAATATGCAAATTATATTCTTGATTTATCTTTGAAAATACTATATTCTTGATTTTAAAAATTTATTAAACTTTAAAGAGAAAATCGAAACTAAAATTGTATAAGGGAGAAAAATTTTAAGTGTTGTGAAGTGGTATGGTAGAAAATAGACCAAGGGTGGGGAAATTTATAGACAGTTTGCGACAGTTTTGACTTTAACCGTCGCAAATAGCGACGGTTATTTTTCTAACTGTCGCCGATTTAAAATTAGCGACGCTTTTACATGAACTGTCGCTATAAATTAGCAACGGTTTAAAAATACCGTCGCTAAACTTAGCGACAGTTCTTGTAAAACCATCGCTATATTTACATCGGCGACGGTTTTACTTAAAAACGTTGCTAAATTTTGCGACGGTTAAAGTCGGCGACGGTTTTACTTAAAACCGTCGCTAAATTTTGCGACGGTTATACTTTAACCGTCGCAAGATTTAAATTAGTGACGGTATAGTACAACCGTCGCTAATTTTAGCGACATATTTAACTTAAACGGTCGCAAAATGTAATATTGACAACAAATTTATAGAAAAACCAGTTGAAAGACAACGGTTTTTTACAAACCATTGTCGTAGCTTGAAGAAAAACTCTAATAGACAACAGTTTAAAAACCGTTGTCGTAGCCCAAAAAAAAACGCTCATAGACAACGGTTTTTAAAAACCGTTGTCGTAGATATATCAAAGACAACGGTTTTAAAGAAACTGTTGTCTTTGAACGGATTTTTTTAGGCTACGACAACGGTTTTTGTTAAAACCGTTGTTAAAAGTAAAAAGAAAACCGTTGTCTTTGATGTGTTTTTAAAACTGATTTTTCTTGTAGTGATAAATTATATACTTTTAAAAAAATTATTCACTTACTAATATATATGAAAATGACTTGATTGTAAAAATATTATGTATTCACATCTATTTTTCTTTCAACTGAGATAATAACTATTCATATGAAAATTTTATAGTGTAATACATATATAATTTTTATTTTGATTTTGATTTTAAAAGGTTATAAAAATTCAAAAAAAACGAAAATTTAAAAAATAAATAAATAAATAAATTATAGCAAATGTATATATTATAGGCATGATTATTTAATTAAATTGTACGCCTAAAAAGTTATATGTATCTGCTCGTATTTGTTCGTTATAAAAATCAATCATTAATCAAAACTCTAAATATGTAATGCATTAAAAATATAGATTAATGAACAACTAAAAGACACGAAAGTTATTTCTACTATAAAAAAATATATATGGCATAATCTTTATAATAAATATAAATTATAATGAACATTTATTATTATTTGTCAAAATATTAGAACTTTTATACGTGATATTTAAATTTTTTTATTTAATTATTTTTAAATCAAACTAACTAATTCATAAATAAAAAATAATAATATTTTTTAATGAAAGTTTATTTCTTTGTTATTTTTAATTTTTTTTGTTGAAAATCATACCGGTAGTTTAAATTTTATATTTAATAATTATTGATGAGTTTATTTGATTTTATTTGATATTTACTATATAATCTAATTTAAATGTGTATTTCATTACATACGTCGATTTATTTATTATTTTAAAATTGCATTTAACAAGAAATTAATAGTCATCAATGTAGTCTGCAAAAAATCGAATCTGATGTAAAATTAATTATCTATTATATAGAATTTTAAAAACAAAAGGTACAAAAGTTATGTATGAGGTCAAATATTATTTACACGTAACATTATGGTTTATATTTTACTATTAATATTATTATTTTATTAGTTTTGATATTATTCTCATGAGACACGAAAATTATTTTTTACTGTAAAAATATATATGACATAATTTTTATAATAAATATAAATTATAATAATCATTGATTAGCATTTAACAAAATATTAAAGCTTTTATATGTGATATTTTAATATTTTTATTTAATTATTTTGAAATCAACTCACTAATATAACAAATACAAAAAAAATAGCATTTTTTAATGAAAATTTATTTTTAGTTATATTTCAAATTTTTATAGTAAAAATCATACCAGAAGTTTAAAATTTATATTTAATAATTTTTGAATGAATTTATTTGATATTTACCATATATTCTTATTTAAATATGTATTTCATTATCTATGTTGATTTATTTATTATTTTAAAATTAAATTTAACAAGAACTTAATAGTCATTGATAAATTCTACAAAAGATCGATTCTGATATAAAATTAATTATATATGATATAGAATTCTAAAAACAAAATGTGATAGGATCGATTAACGTAGCAAGAATGTTTAGAAGGGGGGTTGAATAAACACTCTCAATTAAAACTGATCTTTTCGAGTTTTGAGTTCAGTTTGGTGAGAAACTGATTCTCGGAATCTTGCTGGTCAATGACAATCAGTTAAACTGCAGTAGTTGCCGAAATTAACTGACTGAAAGATAGAATACAAAACTGAAATAACATACACAAGGATTGTTTCTGAATGTTCGGAGATTTCAATTACTCATACGTCCCCCCTTCTATCTCAAGGATAGGATTTCCACTAAAAGACTTTGATCGAATACAAGATTTGTACTGACTCACTTCAGTTTGGACTTATCACTGCCAAAAGCTGAAACTCTTAGTATTAAAAAATGTTCTCAGTGCGTAACTGATCTTAGCACTATCAAATTTAACGATTATTACAAAGTGCTAGAGAGCTCAAATTGTAGCCTTGACTGCTACAAATAAATCAAGTAAGGGTGAGGTAAGATTTTGACAGAGTAACAGCAAGCTTTGAATAGAGTGATCTGTATATATGTTTCAGCTGTTCTTCTGTCATATTTATAAGCTTTCCTTCAACGGTAACTTGAGATATGTTTGAATCTTTGTATCCGTTGATTGCCACTTCATCATTCCTTGGGCATTGTTTGCTTCATTTATTGTAATGCGGCGTCTTAATTGCTTTAGCCGAAATACGTTGTTCTAAGCTGTATTGATTGAAGTGCGGTGTTCCATATTCAGTTGCAATCTGCTATGTCTCTTTGTTGGTTGAATGTTCTTTCCCGAGTCATGTTTAGTTGAAGGAAGCGTACGGCTGAATATATCAACTGATCGGTTTCCAACTGATCAGTTTTCTTTATTAGATCTGCTGATTTCAGTTGTTAAGTCCAGTTGTTGAATATAATTGCGCGTATTAGTTGGTTGATCAATTTGTCAAACTCCAGAATTTATAGTTTGGTTCATATTATGTCAAACGCAGGAATCTCGTTTCCAACAACTAAACAACTTTCTTTATTCTATCTGCTGATTCCAGTTGTTAAGTCCAGTTGCTGAATATAATTGCGCGTATCAGTTGGTTGATCAGTTTGTCAAACTCCAGAATTTAGAGTTTGGTTTATATTTTGTCAAACGCCGGAATTTCGTTTCCAACTATTTCCCCATTTATGGTGTTTGACAAAACTAAGTAAATAATAACTGATCATCTGAAAACATTGTAGATAAAATAAGAGGTTGATCTTGATTATCTGAAAGCTGAATAATAATCCACATGAATACAAGATCGACTTGTAGAGATTTTTCTTCCCCGAGAAGATTTCTTTTGTTGTTCTAGAATCTCTTTGATTTCTTCCCCTTTTTTGTCAAACAACTCCATCTTCAAGGATAATCTTCGAACATCTGTTGATGGAAAGTTGACAGAGTTGGATACGTTTTCAACAGCAGAGGTTAAAGAGATCTGAAGTACATCTATCTTTCTTGATACAAGTGTCTCCACAACATCAACTCTTTTGCTGATAGAGTCTTGAGTCACTGAGAGACTCTTAACCAAATCTCTGTTCTTCTGAATATCATTCACTGTTCGAGAGAGAGATGTTAAAGCAACTTGAATTGTCGTCAGTTTCTGATAGTTGAATTTTTCAGAATGTTCCAGTTTCAGAGAATGCTCTAATTGAGTATGTTGAATCTTGTATACATGATTTATCATTTCATTCATATGCTGCTGAATTTCCTTAATTTATTCAATGACTTTATCAAGATCTGTAGAAAAATGAGGCGGAGACTGACAAGACGTTCTTGGTTCCGTTGAGACTTGATCAAAGACCACCATGGTCTTATCAGATATCATCATTTCAGAAACAGTCTGTGCTGGAACATCTGTTTCAGGTACTGCCACTTGGACTGTAGGAGGTGAAGATTGATGATAATCAGCAAAGGTACTTTCCTGCTGAATAGGAGAGACTGCAGGATCTTCAGTTGATTGATCATGATCTGATGCATCTTCTTGAAAATCAGCTGAGACTTGAGCTGGCTCACCAGTTGGTGATGGGCTAGCCACCACTGTTTGATCCTCTATTTCAGAAACAACAGACTGAACTGGTACTTCTGTTGAGATAGGAACCTCTTGAGCGATTTGATCAGTTGAGTGATCAACTACTTCAGAAATGGGTTCACTCATAAGAGATTCTTTCGCCACTGCTTGAATAATTTCATCAATGTTGGCAAAAGTCAGCTCAGCTTCAGAGTACATCTGATGTTCCACAGCAGATGATTGTGGCACATCCTGAACAGGTTTTCCAGCAACTGGTTGTGGAGATGGCTCTTTCTGCTGGGAGGAGAGTGTATCTTCTTTTGCTTTTGAACTGGAGGATTTTTCATGGAGAACCAATTCCTGATCCTGTTCTCAAAATAAGATTTCCATTTGTAGGCCACTAAGATCTGTGTCCAGTTGGGTGAACACAGCTCTATCATAATATGCAGTTGGACCTACGGGATTGTAGTTGGATTTCAGCTTTTCAACCATTCTAGTCAGCTTTTTGGCTCGAATCTGATCAAAGAAATATTTTTGCCTCTCCAATGACTGGGCAATCGTAGCAGCTTTGACTATTTTCAACACAATCTCTTCAAGTTTAACAAACTTTTTCAGTTGGGATTTGCGCTTAAGCTCTTTGGCAAAAATCTCAGTCCTAAACCTCTTCCAACTATCAAAAGATTTCAGTTTCGATGTGGCAAATGCATTGACCTGTTCCCAAACCAGGTCAATGTGAGTTTGGATGGCATTAAATGGCCTTGGCTCTTCAACTAGCTTGCCTTTTACTTTTTCAGTTGTGAGAATGTGAGGAATATCCAAACCAGAGTGAGTGGTGTTCACTGGTTCCCTCAATATAACGTCTTTAGATCTGGCCCGAGGCAAAATGGTAAGGCGATTTACATGAGTCAAAGGAGCTCTTACTTTAGTGGGTGCCTTTTCTTCAGTAACTGAATCATCAGGTGGAACAACCTGCAAAGGTATAGCCTGAATAGGCTGTTGGGCAGCTGATTGAGTCAAACTCTTAGTTGGAATGAATTTCACTGCTGTTATTGGTTTAGTTCTTTGCGTCCTCGGTCTCTTGACAAGCTTAGGAGAAGGAGTTTTCTCCGAATCTGATTCACTGATAATCAGTTTTCGTTTTGCAGTCTTCAGTTGGGCCAAAGTTTTGGCCTTCTTGACTGGTTTTGGAGCAGGTGGTTGTGTCCCAACCTCCTGTTTGGTTTTCAAAGACTATTTGGGAGAAATGTCCAGTTTGGTCTTTGGCGGCAAGATGTTCTTGGCAGTGAAGATCTTGAATTTTGATGATTTTCCAGCATTGTCAGCTACCAATCCCTTTAGTTTCAGAAGATAACTGATTGGAATAGCAAAGCCTCTTGATTGTTTGGTAGATTGAAGCATATTCCTTAGAATATTGAAGATAATGTGCCTCCAGTTAGCTTTCTTCTCTCCCATGATGATGGTCATCGCTTGGAATTTCTCAAGAGTAAGAGCAGCATAAGAGCTTGCCTTAGCCAATATGCCCTTCGCCACAATATCGGCTAATAACTGAACCTCATGCTTCAGTTCCTTCTTAGGATCGGAAACTTTAATTTTCCGCCCATCAGCAGACAGCAAGGATTGCATTTCTTCAATGTCATATGTTTTGACTTCAGAGAAGCTGACGTACCCATCAGTTGGCAAAGAGAAAATTTCTCCGAAGGTCTCTTCAGATAGGATCAACAGATGATCATTGACAGTTACAGAGATACTTCCATTAGTAGTGATAAACCCCTTCATATAGAATTCATTTACTTCCTTGGGGTATATCTCCTACGAAGATTGTCCCAAACACATCCTGAGACCAGCAGATTCAATCTTCAGAAAGACGTTCTTAACATCAGCTTCTTGAACTGATAAAAATGAGTCAAAATCAATTGCCATAGTGTTCAACATGTGAGCTGGGATTTGATTCGCCATTTCGAAAGGTAAACTGATCTGAAATTCGTAAAAGATAAGCTTTGGAATTAGTATGCTCTTAAGAACTGATTGTATGCGTAAGAAAGAAAACTGAATTGAAGCGGGCATGGTACATTTGTTGGTGACTGTTCAAATTCGGGACACGTATCAGTCCAAAAAAATTTGAATAAAAATATGTGTACGTGTGCTGTAAGCGTGTGTGCAAAAAGTAAGCGGTTTAAAATATGCCACTTTATGAAACTACAGTCACGTTAGTTGATTTGGAATATAATAAGTTTTTTTAATTTGTTAACTTATATGAGAAGATTTGTAAAATATCCAGCTGAACAATCAGTTGGGAAACTGATTCATTTTAGTTGAGAATTCACAAACAATTGTCCTCTCAGTTAACATTTTCAAAAACTGATATTCCCCCTTAATCGGTGCATAGAATAATTAAAGTGACGATATAAAATAAATTTAAGGGTCAGAAAGATTATCGTTTGCTGAAACGTTGACGGCCCTTCAGCTTCCATAAATTTCGGCTATAAATAGAAGTAACACGGTTAGTTTCAATCATATTGGTTAAAATATTCAAGACAAAAAGAATGGCAGATACGAGTAGCTCGAGTGCTTCGCCGTTTGCTCTGGAGTTCCTGTACAATACTGAGGAGGCTACCACTCCTGAACTGGTGGCAGAGATGAAAAAATTGCGGGAGCACTTGAACATAGCTGTGTGAGTGGACGTCTTTAAGGATGATCATCTCTAGCAGCTAACGCTTCGAAAGGAACTGAAAATCCTTAAGCGCATAGCTGTTTCTCAGAGCTTTGACAAGACATCTATCACACCTTTATCCGCTTGGTTGAAAATGTGGATAATTGTTGTAGAGGAAAAATATGATGATGTAATCCGTGCAAACGTTTATAGTTGAATGAAGTTTTTATATGAGATTAACTTTGTTTTTCTCTTTCCTGCAAATGATAAACTTCATCAGTTGTTATATATATGAATTTCAAACTTCAAACAGATGGACTGATGAAAGGCTAACTTATATCAGTTGACTATGAACTGAAATCAGTTAAGCATTAAGTAATAAATGACAAACTGATATCAGTTGATAATGAACAACTGATAAATAAGAAGCTTGGGTAAATGAGAAAAAAGCTTCGGTTGACTCGTGACTCTTTAGCTTCTTCAACATTTAATGTCATCTGTCTATAAAAAAAATGATAGAGATAAAATGTGAGTTATTAACAGTTCAATATGTCGGATTCAAGTAATTCTGATGCATGCAGCAGTACACATATTCAAGTTACTGAGCAATTATGTCCTTATTTAGAAGAGTTGAAGAAAACGATGGAGGAATATGTCTTGACGAAAGTGATGTCAACATGGTTCAAAATTCATGATTTGCAGAGGATAAGTAGTAGTGGTTCTGCTCCTTCTCGTGCTCAAGCAGCAACAGCAAGAAAATACATTGATCGTTTTGAAGTCAGGCATATTACAGACCTGGTTGATGACAATGTTCTGTTACATGCAATGCTATGGAAGGAATGACATGTAATTGAGAAGATTTCTACAACTGAATCATTTTCTAGAATCCGAATTTATGAGTTGAATAATTTGATTACAGAATGGCAAGATTCAGTTGGTTCTAAGTTATCTTCTGTAATGTGGAATCGATTTTATTCTTAATAAAGTATCATTTCCAATTTGTTGTTGTGTTCTTATTTTCTGCAAATAATTTTATTAGTAAAACAGCATCAATAATAATTTTAAGACAAGTCAATTAAACCAAGAATATTGCGAAAGTAAGAAAACTTAGTCTCGGGTAATGGTTTGGTGAAGATGTCAGCTGCTTGTTGCTCAGTTGAAATATACTCCAGTCTGATGTCCTTCTTCAAAGCATGATCTCTAATGAAGTGGTGCCTGACATCTATATGCTTGGTCCTTGAGTGAAGAACTGGATTATAGGTGATGGCAATTGTGCTCGTATTGTCACAAAATATGGGCGATTCATTTGTAATTACTCCATAATCTTTCAGTTGTTGCTGGATCCAGATCAGTTGTGCACAACAACTACCAGCAGCAAGGTATTCTGCTTCAGTTGTTGAGGTAGCTATGGATGTCTGCTTTTTGCTGAACCAAGAGATCAGTCTGTCTCCTAGAAACTGACAAGATCCACTTGTACTTTTGCGATCAAGCTTACATCCTGCATAATCTGCATCTGAATATCCAACTAAATTGAAAGTAGAGTCTTTAGAATACCATAACCCAACATTTTGTGTACCCTTAAGATATTTCAAAATTCTTTTAGCAGCTGAGAAATGTGATTGCTTAGGATTTGCTTGAAATCTAGCACACATACAGACAGCAAATACAATATCAGGACGACTGGCAGTTAGGTACAACAATGAACCTATTAAACCTCGATATAATGTCGCCTCAACTGATATTCCCCCTTGATCAGTGTCCAATTTTACTGATGAGCTCATGGGAGTATTTGCAGCTGAACATGATTCCATGCCAAATTTCTTCAGCAGCTCCTTTGTATATTTAGTCTGACTGATGAATATACCAGTCTCCAGTTGCTTCACTTGCAGTCCAAGAAAGAATGTCAGTTCACCCATCATGCTCATTTCAAACTTATCCTGCATTAGCTTAGCAAACTTTTCGCATAATTTGGGGTTAGTTGACCCAAATATAATATCATCAACATAAATTTGAACTAATAAAATGTGATCATTCTTAGCAAATTTGAACAAGGTCTTATCAACTGATCCAACAGAAAAATCATGATCAGTTAGAAATTTTGAAAGAGTTTCGTACCAAGCTCTGGGAGCTTGTTTAAGGCCATATAAGGCTTTGTTCAAATGATATACATGATCAGGAAAGTTGTGATTTACAAAACCTGGGGGTTGTTCAACATATACTTCCTCTTGTAGTTGACCGTTCAGAAATGCACTCTTTACATCCATCTGATATACCTTGAATTTCTTGTGTGATGCATAAGCAAGAAAAATTATGATTGCTTCCAGTCTTGCAAGTGGAGTATACGTCTCATCATAGTCAATTCCTTCTTCTTGCCTATATTCTTACACCACTAATCTTGCTTTGTTGCGTACAACTGAACCATCCTCGTTCAGTTTATTTCTGTATACCCATTTTGTACCTATAATAGTTTTTGAAATTGGTCTTGGAACTAAGTTCCAGACATTGTTATAAGTGAATTGATTTAGCTCTTCTTGTATTGCATTTACCCAGTTAGGATCAGCGAGAGCTTCATCAGTTTTCTTTGGTTCTAGTTGTGAAACAAAAGCTGAATAGATAAATAAATTTAGCATTTGATTGCGAGTTCTTACTGGATCAGATGGATTTCCTATTACCAGTTCAGGTGGATGTGATTTCCTCCATCTGCACTCAGTATTTGTTGTATCAGCAATTTCTTCAGTTGGTAACTGAACACAATTTTCAGTCTCAGTTGGTGCTTCGTCAACTGGTATTTGAATGTTATCATTATTCTCTGTCAACTGATCATCAGCAACGACTTCCTGCACATCTGATTGGTCCAGTACTTCTGTGTCAGGTGTTTGAAGTATGTTTTGATAGCCATGACTTTCATTTTTTTTTTCATCTTTCAAATTGATATCTTTGGAATTGTCCCTGAAACTGATGTTTGGACCAGTGTATTTGATCAGTTGGGATAACGCACCTGCATCTCCTGTCATATGTCGCGAGCATCCACTGTCCAAATACCATATTGAGTTCTTGTTTTTACCCGTTACTTGTAATCACACATATAATATAACTTGGTACCCATATCTATTTGGGTCCTGAACTGATTAGTCTATTAGGAATCCACACTCGGATTAGTCTGACAGACTTTCCAGTAGCTGTATTCCAAATGGTTTTTCTCGGCTTTTGTGTGCTTGGTGTGTAGTGTACTGATGATACAATATTTGTTTTAGCTTTATTCAACTGATTGTTCAATCTATATCTCTTCTGAACTGGCTTGCAGTTATAGTAATTGAAATAGCTATTCGAATAGTTCTTGTGAGACCTCTTTGATGACTGACTTTGTGAATCAGTTGAGAATTTTTTACTATAACCAATCCCATATCTTCTAGCCTTGTTCATATTCTCAGTAGGTTGCTCAATCAGTTTACTGGGCTCAATTTGTTCTTGTATCACTGCTGTTTTGACAAAATGAATGTATTTCCCTTTGTCTATTTTTGGCTTTGGTTGAGTATCATTTGGATATATTTCTCCTTGAGTGTTGAACCCTAAACCAGTTTTATCAGAAACTGATTTTTGTGAATTCTGCATCTCATTCAGTGCAGTAGATGACTTGTTCCAAGACTGAATGAGCTCAGTCTGTTTTGAGTTTTCAAGAATCAACTTCTGGATTAATGACTGATTTTTGTTTCTCTCTGCTTTTAACTCAGCAATTTCCCTTTTTAGACTCAACCCATCAACTGATTCATCAGTTTTGGTTTTATTGTCTGTGGGATCAGTTTGCTTTGCTTTGATTTTTTCAAATGATGATGCAAGCTTTTGATACTCATTTACCATGTCATGTAGTGTTAGAATGAGTTCTTCTCGTGTGAAATCAGTTGAGCTGAAATCAAATACCTGTTGGCTAGATGATTCTTCTTCTGCATCATTAGCCATTAAGCACTTGACTTCCTCATCATCACTAGAGCTGCATGAGCTTTCTGGTTCTGACTCCTCACTGTCAGTTTCTGCCCATTTAGATTTGTTTTCTTCAGCTAAGAGTACCTCATGTTTCTTTCTGAAGGACTTCTTATCTTCCTTGGGTCTTCTTTTGTGCTCATATGATTTCTTTCTTCTATCAGTTGAGCCTTGACTGTCCTTCTTGGGTTTAGGACAATCAGCCATAAAGTGACCTGATTTGCCACAGTTGTAGCAGGCATTTGATTCATCTTTGGAACTGTTCCTTTGGTATGGCTTCTGGAAGTTTCCTTGATTCTTTCTCATGAACCTTCCAAATTTTTTGATGAACAATGACATAGCATCACTGCTCAACTGATCAGCAGATTTCTCGACTGAACTGATTGGTTCTGTTCTGACAGCAGCTAGAGCAGTTGTGGCTGCAGGGGTAGATGGTTCTCCTTCTCTGGTCTGCAGCTCAAATTCATAAGCCTTTAAATCAGCAAACAGATCATGAAGTTCAATCTGGTTCAGATCTTTGGACTCCCTCATAGCCATGGTCTTGACATCCCATTCCTTGGGAAGACCTCTCATTACCTTCAGTGCAATCTCTTTGTTGGTATACACTTTTCCAAGTGCATTTAACTCATTGATGATACTGCTTACTCTTTCATCATACTCGTGCATTGATTCTCCTGCTTTCATTTTGATGTTATCAAACTTTTGAACAGCAACAGAAAGTTTATTTTCTTTGGTTTGATCATTTCCTTCGCACAGCTGGATCAGCTTTTCCCAAATTTCTTTGGCTGACTTACACATCTTTATTTTGCTGAAGGTTACTTTGTCCAGCGTTTTGTACAGAATGTCTTTAGCCACATTATCAAGATTTGCTTTTCTTTTATCTTCAGTTGTCCATTCATCTCTGGGCTTTTCTATTCTTTGTGGTGCCCCTTCTGTTATGGCAACTGTTGTATTTGTTTTTAGAATCTTCATGGGTCCATCAGTTATGACATACCACATGTCATCATCTTGTGCAGCTAAATGAGCTTGCATTCTGATTTTCCAATCATCAAATTCTTCTCTGGAGAACATAAGAATTTTGTTGAATGAAGTCATGCTAGCAAGTTTTATAGATCAAGAGTATTCAAGAACAAGATTCAACTGCTCTGATACCACTTGATAGGATCGATTAACGTAGCAAGAGTGTTTAGAAGGAGGAGGGTTGAATAAACACTCTCAATTAAAACTGATCTTTTCGAATTTTGAGTTCAGTTTGGTGAGAAACTGATTCTCGGAATCTATCTTGTCAATGACAATCAGTTAAACTGAAGTAGTTGCGGAAATTAACAGACTGAAAGATAGAATACAAAACTTAAATAAAATACACAAGGATTGTTTCTGGATGTTCGGAGATTTCAATTACTCCTACGCCACCCCTTCTATCTCAAGGATAGGATTTCCACTAAAAGACTTTGATCGAATACAAGATTTGTACTGATCCACTTCAGTTTGGACTTATCACTGCCAAAAGCTGAAACTCTTAGTATTACAAAATGTTCTCAGTGCGTAACTGATCTTGGCACTATCAAATTTAACGATTATTACAAAGTGCTAGAGAGCTCAAATTGTAGCCTTAACTGCTACGAATAAATCAAGTAAGGGTGAGCTAAGATTTTGACAGAGTAACAGCAAGCTTTGAATAGAGTGATTTGTATATATGTTTCAGTTGTTCTTCTGTCATATTTATAAGCTTTCTTTCAACGGTAATTTGAGATATTTTTGAATCTTTGTATCCGTTGATTGCCACTTCATCATTCCTTGGGCATTGTTTGCTTCATTTATTGTAATGCGGCGTCTTAATTGCTTTAGCCGAAATGCGTTGTTCTAAGCTGTATTGACTGAAGTGCGGTGTTTCATATTCAGTTGCAATCTGCTATGTCTCTTTGTCGGTTGAATGTTCTTTCCCGAGACATGTTTAGTTGAAGGAAGCGTACGGCTGAATATATCAACTGATCGGTTTACAACTGATAAGTTTTCTTTATTAGATCTGCTGATTTCAGTTGTTATGTCCAGTTGCTGTATATAATTGCGCATATCAGTTGGCTGATCAGTTTGTCAAGCTCCAGAATTTATAGTTTTGTTCATATTATGTCAAACGCCGGAATTTCGTTTCCAACAACTGATCAGTTTTCTTTATTAGATCTGCTGATTCCAGTTGTTAAGTCCAGTTGCTGAATATAATTGCGCGTATCAGTTGGTTGATTAGTTTATCAAACTCCAGAGTTTAGAGTTTGGTTCATATTTTGTCAAACGCCGGAATTTCGTTTCTAACAAAATGTAAAAAATTTTATTATATTTTACTATCAATGTTATTATTTCATAATTTTGATATTATTTTGATGAGTTAGTTACGATTATTTTAGATTGATAATTATTTATCATTAATGTACTTTAATTATGTAAATTGTGATTTATATATTAATAAAATTCCTAATATGATTGATTTTTAGGTTATTATAATGAAATGGATTCAACAACTTGAATTTTAAATTGGGAAACTATTTAAAAATAATTATATAAGTCTTTAATTAATTTATTCATGATATAACAAAAAATTAAAATCATATAAATAACAAAATGATTCAAATTATTTTTTTAGAAAATCAAAATTTTAATTTTAATTATATAATTGATATTTATTTGCATCCCTCATGCTTCATGTTAGTATATATAAAAAAAATCCTAAAATGGAAACTTGGGTACGAAAATTAGCACATTAAATATCAAATTGATTGTGGGAATTTAATTATAAGAATAAAATTGGTGGCTACATACATGAAATATTTGGATGTTACATCCCGTAGTCATAAAGGCTAGAAATAAATTTATACAGTTCGAATGGAAGAAACAAATCTCGGAGCCGAAAAATTTGAGTAAAACTTCCTATTTTCCAAATCATTCACATCCATATTTAATAATGTTCTACAAAGCAAACCAAAGCTTTTATTACAGCAAACTAAAGTTGTAAAACATACGACATGAGATTATGTCTGGTTCAGTCGTTCCTGTCTCCTGCCAGAACTTGATACTGTGCGAAGAACAAGATATCTGCATCGATTATCAAGTAACATACCAAATATCAAGATCCTTGTATATACATACGTGTACAAGAAAATAAATGCAGGAAATTTAGATGCATACCAGCTGAATTATTCACAAGCAATTTTCGTGTCGAAGTTGCTAAGACATATGGCAAAAGCCTGGAAAGCTGATATTGGAAACCGGTAGTCCATAGTGAACACATCTTTCCCGACTTTTCCGAACTGAAGGATGACCTTACCATGTTCCGGTCCAACTTGCCCATTTTCTGGAGAAGCAACCAACTGAAAGTTTTTTACTGATGCAACAGTGACGCGACCATGGAAGTTCAGACACCAGCACTGGAGCTGCTCATGCCATCTGGGAGCTTTATTCCTCAAAATCAGTGAACCATCTCCTTTGCTACTTGAAGATCCAGATGATGTTTTATTCATGTAGTTCGATTTAGAACGGAAAAATGGGAATGAAGGATGGGACCCGAGACTGGTGCTAGGAAAATACATCTGAGTGGGAGCAACTCCTCCAAGTCTAATTGCAGAAGCGGGAATCGCATCCATAATACAATGCATTCTTCTTGGCCCTCTGTTTACAAAAATACGATTAATTGGACTAAAGAGTACAATTTCACCTTAAACAAATTGAAAATAAATCATGCAACAATAGACATTTTCTTCTTACCTAGCTCCCAGTACATTCAACTCATATGAGATGTGAGCTACCGGATAGTTGCCAGTAGTAACTCGCGAATATGTTTGCTTTGAGAGAGTGGGCTGACTTTTTGACATTTTGGGTTCAGAATGATGGGACAAAGCATCGTACACAATAAACTTTGTTCCCAAGAAATTAGATCTGGAGAAATAAAAACCTTGAGTCTTTTATAAAAGACAAGAATTGTAAAGCACTAAGCGTCTGCCAGATAGTAACATTTTACTTTTAGCTCAAGCCTTTTGTAATGCAGGAGTCCAAGTGTCACGTTTTACTCACTATACTGTATAGGTAGACATATACAGGACATTCCCAAGTAATCTCTTCTCCAAAATCTTTCTAATTTGCAGTTTGTGGGAGGGAATAAAAAACGTGACCTTGACTCTGATTTTAATTGCATGACTGAGCACTTGATCCAACAAATTTTGATATTCGAATTACTCTAGCTCTAGAAGTAAACTGCACCTTAATTTTCCCACATATGCACTCCATCTTTTCTGCATATCATTGACATGTAGTGAGATAATGTAATCAGTAAATGTGGCTCGTCTACACTTACGAGCAGCAAGAAGAAACTTGCCATCATCAGCCAGCGCTGCCACACATAGCAAACATAGAAATCTAGGTGAACGATGTGTGCCTACGAATAGTCAGCGACACAAAGTTGAGAATATAACAGCTATTTACCTTGACTTAAACTTGCAAAAAGATTATATGTTTGTGTGTCGCGATTCCGCTTTATAAAACACTGAAAAATAGACTCCCTCGGGCCTGGCTGCAAGAACAGAAAAGAGTTACTTAAGCAACGTCCAAAGTCGAATCCCAATCTCGGTCACCATCCCCCTACGACCAGAAATTAAATTCTATACATGTAAAAATACATCCAAACATAAGCTTTTATCTCCAGATGTTACCCTTGTCCACAAAAATCATTATGTTCTGGGGAAAACCGTGAACAGAGTTGGAACAAAAATTACATTCATTTTCTACCAAAGGTATAAGATGATCAAAGCAACATATCGACATACGGAACGTGCAATCCACACTCACATTTTTTTCAACTATGAAAAGTTACAACCACACAAAAACTGGTAAAGAAAACTAGAAAACTCGAGAAATCAAATCAACCGTGCATAACCAATAATCAAGAGCTAAAGTTACAGAACAAACCAAAAAACGAATCAAGAAACAAGCTTTATAACCCAAAACCAGACCTGCTTCACAGAAATTGGAAAAGTGATTCTCCCAGAAATCTCAGGGACTTTAACCAACTCCTTCATCACCTCCCTCCAGCTTCTACACACACCAGCACACGCCACTACGTGCTTTCTCCGTGGCCATTTGGATTCAGACTCCTCAATTCTCATCAACACTTCCCTCAATAGCTCCGGAGGCAGGTCGGACCAAAAACAACAATTTTCCTTCTCATTCTCGCCCGCATGGTTTTTAATTATATCAGATTTTGATTTCTCAATCCCAGCAAATGAGCTGTCCTGGACCACTCTGCGTGACCTTGTTTTCAATCCCAGTATCATTGCATAAGCTCAATTTCTTCGAATTCATTAATTTTCTAAAAATCCCACCAAAATCAAGTGTGCCTTCTACCTATATTCCTACTCAGTGAAAGGCTTAACAGAGCACATGAACAAGACTCAGACTCTTGGGAAAATCCACGAAGCAACGAACTAATCTTCGTGAAAATTCAAGGGAAAATCAAGATCCCACAAGCACACGACCAATCTGGATCAGAAATGGGAAAATAAAAAAAAAAAAAAAAAAAAAAAAAANCGCTTGAACGGTGGAAACCCAACATTCAAAATCAGGATTCAGACTTCCTAATTCTTCTCATAATCTGATGGAAAATGGAAGCAAATTGGGTCTGAGAGACAAGAAAAAGTTGGTGAGATGTGATTTCGCTAAGCGAAAGGATTCGCACCAAATTTTTATGGTATAGTCGTTGAAATATATAGATATATATCAGATAATATATTCAAGCGGTCAGTGGATATGGATCATCCCGATGGGACCCACTTCGAATAAATCATATTAAAATATATATGGTAATTTAATTGTTCTCTTGCTGATTATTATTGGCTTATTGTACTTGAATAAATGATATTTTACATTTTTTATTTTACTTCTTAATTTCAATTTTGTTTTAGAAATGATTTACAATTTTATGATTAATAACTAAAAAAATTCGGAAAAATAATAATTTTTATCTTGTATATTTCATGAGTTTAGGCTCGGACAAATCCAAATTTGACTTGTGAATAGTGAGCCTAGCTAATTACACACATAATCAAAATTTGAAATGTCGAATCAAAGACTCGATTGTTTATGAGCCATCATTTTTAGTAATGAATAGTTCTTTCACAATACGATCTCACGTATCTTTATTCGTGAGAAAGATCAATCTTATCCATATTTACAATAAAAATTAATATATTTGACATGAAAAATAATATTTTTTCGTGGGTGACCCATATAGAATATTTGTTTCACAAAATTGATCCGTGAGACCGTCTCGCATGAGTTTTTGTGTTTAATAAAACTAAGTCATTAATTTTTGTGGTTAATTATTAAGTACAAAGTTTTTATTTTCTAGAATTCCTTCAACACCTTATAAGAATTTAATATTAGCTACTGTTTTTTAAATATAATTCGAGACTCGATTGTAACGAAATCACACGTTCACCACTCAATCAAGGTGCTCATCAACGTAAGCCATATAAACATTCAAACTTTCTTTAGTTAATTGCGGTTAAATAATTGATCGAACATTTAGAATAATATTTCACGTTTATTCTATGGAATAAAAATATAATATTCTAAGATTAATTTATCTCACTCGCAGAAAACGTATTAAAATAACAATTATTTGATACTGAGAAATTTAAATGATATCACGTGTCTCAATAATTAATTTGGTGCAGTAAGTAAGAAAGTAAGTTTGAAGGCATAATCAAACACACATTTGTTGATTATATAATAATATCCTTTCGGTTTCTACTGATAAATTCGTGACTAATATAATAACATGTAAATCACGGTCCTGAACAAATCTCGTGTGACATACTTCTTCGAAAAATATTAGTATATAAAATACAACTCTTAATAATTGATGATGTGCTCACTTAAATCAAATAATCTCAACGGCAAATATACAATATTCTTGCTTATTAAGTTGTAAGTCTTATATATATATATATTTCATTTTCAAAATCAATGAGAGAAATTGACACGAAAACCCACATTTTGCTAAAATTTAATAATTATCTTGTTGTAGCTGTCACTACTCATATAACACTCGGATAATTTTGTTACCCTGCTCAACCCCAAAGTACCAATTCCTTCGTACGTCCCCACAAGCATATAATATCTTTAGAATATACCTTAATTATATATATACATATTTTTTATTACTATTTTTAGTAACTAATTTACAATCAAATTTTTGAATTTTAATTAACTTGACAGAAATATTTTCTAAAGACTTGTTTAACATAAAAGTACAAATATATTAAGATTGTGTGTATCATATTTAGACATGTGTGCCGGTGTTGAAACATATATTCACAACATGGAGCGTAATATATTAATTAAACACACAAATAAACTTTAATGAATAAAATAAGACAAAATATATAATGCACGAATATTTATACTTGTGTGATGTCACAGGACAAAGCGATCCATTAAAAAAATAATCAGTTTACAAAAATCAATAATAGTGAACAAATAAAAGCTCGCTCCCTTAACTAGTGAGGGAGCAAAGAATATCCAAACATATATTTCAAATTGTATAATTAAGACTACAATATGCCTTGGCTTGAGTTCTTTTATTAATCCATTGATGTGATTCTTTATTCTTCCTGTGGTGTTTCACTGCTCTCCTTGAACTCCAAAAACCACACACATGCTTCAGCAATTATCTCTTATTTATAGACTTCCTTTGTCCTAGAGTTTATTCCTCGTATAGAGTCCTACACAAATATGAAAACGTGGCGCCCCAAACCTCGCCACGTAATCATACAATATGTGACGTCATATGCATAAAAAATTTCTTTTCAACGACGTAATAATATAATGCATATACGACAAAATAGTGCAATCATCACATTATTTACATAAGTGTAGCAGAAACACTATAATAAGTACACATACATAACTCAAATAAGATAATGAGCTATATCTCTATCCACTATCAACTACAGGATTTTCTGACTAGACACACTTAGTCCTTCACATCTATTTTGTCTCACAGTATAATCCTGAAACATGTCCAACAGAAACAGCCCTCGAAAGATGAGCATACACAATAATCATCATTCTAATACATAACAGTTATATTAACAACAACATAAGATATAATTGGTATCATAACAAGAATAATCTCTTCGCTGTTTCTGGACAACCTATCCAACCAACAATGTTAGGATCGGTTGGGTGAATGAAAGTGTTTAGAAAGAAGGGTTGAATAAACACTTTACTATTTTCGAATCTTTTCGAAGAAAAGAAAATAAAGAACACAAAGTTTTATGGATGTTCGGAGACTTCAAATGCTCATACGTTACCCCTTCTTTCTCAAAGATAGGATATTCAGTACAAGGCTTTGATTAATTACAATAACTGTAATAACCCACTTCAGTTTGGTATTAAATACTGTCAAATTGAAACTCTTAGTATTTTTACAACTATTATCAGTACGCAACTGATGTGTTTTCCTAAGCACAACTGATCTAAAAAGATCGAATAAAATGACATTAAGTACTTGTGCTAGTGCCCAAAAAATAGCCTGAAAGCTATGAATTTATCTGTTAAAGTGTGAGCTTTTCGTAACTGATCTTTGAAAGCTTTTAACTCAAGATGAATGTGCGTGCAAAGTCTTCTTCTCAGCTGATCTTCTCGGTTATTTATAGGCTTTGCTCTCAACGGTAATATTGAATGCATTTAAACGTCATATATCCGTTGATTTGTCCTTAGTAGACACGTCACCATTCTTCTGACAATCGTATACTGTGGCATTATAATATGCGGTGCTCCGACTACAAGTTGTAGTCTGCTCTTGTACAAATTGTCGCTTGATAGCTACGCCCCTTAACTGATGACATGTCAAGCTGATTTATCATTTGACTTTCATAGCCGATTGATGAACTACCTGTGTAACTAATAGTTCAGTTTGCTACGTAGCTTTTCGATGAACTGACTGTGTAACTGATGAGTCTTAACTGATAGTTTAGTTCGCTACATAGCTTCAGTTAGCTTTAACCAGTTCAGTTGCCTTCGATTATTTAGCGCATTAATATTCAGTCGGGCAACTTCAGTTCAAGTTATTTCAGTTACGATACGTTCAATTGAGTTTATCAGTTCGGTAATCTTCAATCGCTCAATTTGTCAAACTCCAAAATTCTGATTCCAACAATTTCCTCCTTTTTGGTATTTGACGAAACTTAGAATTCACGAATTGATAAGAACTAAACCTTGTAGATAAAATAATATTTTATTTGAAAATAATCTTTCACTGTACAGATTCGTACAAAGAATGAAAGAATTAAATAAAAGAATGAAGAATGTCTTCTAATCTGATAATCTGCCAAATAAATGAATAGATATTGTCTTCTAACTGATCTTTATTTCTTAGCTCTTTTATCAGCTAGTTCTTGATCAGTTGGTTGACTTGGTTTCTTCTTGGATAGCTGTTGCTGCTTCTTCCCCCTTTTTGTCAACACCACCAACTTTATTGGATAGAATACGGACTTTAGAAGTGACTTGAGATATAGCATTTGTTCCTGCATCAAATCCATTCTCTTTGTCATGCTTGTCTGTATGAAATCAATCCGATTGATAAGAATGTCTTGAGTTTGGAAAAGAGCTGGGAGTGTCACTCTTTCCTTCTTCAATTGATCTACTAGGAGAAATAAAGAAGTGATATCTTTGGTAACCTGCTGGAGGCTGTTCATAGTACTCTCCTTTGTAGAATCAATCTTCAATGTATGCAGTAGTTGGGTTGACTTCATATCAGAAACAGTTGAGATCAGATTGTAAAAACTGGACTGAATTTCTTCAAGGCTTCAGGTGTAGTTGGAGCTTCGCCCTTGTCTCCGTCACTGAAAATTACCATGGCCATCTGTTGTGCTTCATTCTCGGTTTGAGCTTGTTCAGTAATAATTTTTTCAACTGGTTCCTGATGATTATCTTGATCAGAGGTAGAAGACTGGTCAGCAGTGGAGCTAGTTGGCTCTTCAGTTGGCACTTGCACATCTTCGAGTTGGTCTGAGTGCAACTGAACCATTTCAGCTTTATTTTGTTGTTCAGTCATGGCAGCCGACTGAACTGGTTCTTCAGTTTCTTGTATCACAGCCTCTGAGGCTGTTTGTTCTTTTGTCCTCTAGTCTTCAGCTGATTGACCAGTTAAAATATTCAGCTAGATGTCAGTGGCAACTGATTGTATCACCTCATTGACATTTGCCAGTGACAACTCAGCATCTGTATATAGCTGAAGACTGACTAGAGGAGATTTTTGAGGAGCAGGAGGAGATGATGGTTGAGCATCCTGAGAGATAGGAACAGTCACTTGCTCATCAATTTGTTCAGCAACTGGTTCTTTGGATGGCTCTATTTGAGTTCCATAAGTCCGAGCTTGCTCCACCGATGTTGAGCTTTGAGAATCAACTAGTATGTACAGTTTTTGAGCCATTTTCCAATTTTTTATCCTCATTTGCTGCGATAATAGATCAGAATCCAACTACTGAAATACTGCTTTGTCATTGTAGGCAGTTGTACGGATCAGATCTTAATTCAGTATGAGCTGATCTACTACTTCAGCTAGCTTTTTCACGCGCATCAGATCGAAAAAATATGTTCTCCTCTCCAGTGTTTGAGTAATAGTGACAGCTTTAACTGCCCTTAGGACTATTCTTTCCAAGGCGATGAACTTTTTGAAAACCGAGGTCTTCTTAAAATGCATGGCAAACACTTCAGTCCTGAATCTGACCAATTCATCAAAAATTTCCAACTTTGATTCAGAAAAATCGTTTATTTCATTCCATATCAGATCAATGTGCGGGTTGGTAGGTCTGGGCTCTTCAATCAACTTGCTCTTATCTTTAGGATCAGTTAGGACGTGAGAAATGCTCAGCCCTGAGGTGGTGGCATCCACTATCCCTTGAATCGCCACACCCTTGGATCGACCAACTGGTAGAACAGTTGGTCTATTGACAGTGATGGTGGGTGCACGAAGTCCAACCAATTTATGTTTGTCACCAGATTTGGTTACAATCTTCTTTGGAGGAGCAGTTGGCTTCGCTTGTTGAGATTGTTCAGCTGATGATGCGACTGAAACTGCTCGAATTGGTATAGCAATAAGTGGCGGTTCAGATCCAGTTGACATCAGCCTTTCAGCTGGGATAGTTTCAGTGACAGCTGGTTTGGTCTTCTGTGACTTTGGCTTCTTCATAATTTTCGAAGATGGAGTTTTCTCCGATTCAATTTTACTGACAATCAATTTCCTCTTGATTGTCTTCTTCTTAGCCAAATCCTTTGTCTTTGCCTTCTTAACTGATTTGGAAGCTGCCAGCATCCCAATCTCCTTTTTCACCTTGACAAACTGCTCAAGAGAAATGTCCAACTTAGTCTTTGGCTGCTGAACATTCTTGGCATTAAAAACTTTAAATTTGGATGACTTCTCAGCTAATTAATCCACCAGACCATTATTTTTCAGCAGGTAGGTGAGTGACACACAAAACTTTTGGACTGTTTGGAGGACTGAATCATGTTTTCAAAATGTTGAAAAACAACAAATGAGCATGCCTTGGCGAGTACACCCTTGGCCACTATATCAGCCAGCAACTGTATTTCTGGCTTCTGTTCTTTCTTTGGATCAGATACTTTGATCTTCCTTCCATTAACAGATAAGAGAGTCTGCATTTCTTAAATATCAGCAATTTTTATCTCAGAAAAATGTGATAAACCATCAGAAGGTAGCTGGAAGAGAGAACTGAAAGAATCTTCATCTATAGTCAGCATCTGGTTGTTGACAGTTGAGATGACTTTGCCGTCAGTAGAGATTGTGTTGTTGGCATAAATTTCTTGAATCTCCTTGGGATAAATCTCTTGGTTTGCCAACCCAGGAAATTTCTTCATGCCAACTTCTTCTAGTTTCAGAAAGACACCTCGAATTGCTTCATCTTTGATAGAAATAACTGATTCGAAGTCAATAGCTATCGCATTGAGAATGTATGCGGGTGTTTGGCTTGCCATTTTGCTTGATTTCTAAATTTCAGCAAAGAAAAATTCTTTGAATGTTTGAATGCTCTGAAAGTTTGAAAACTTTGAGAATTAGAAATGACGTAAAGGAAAAAAAACTGAATAAGGACGGCTAATTACTTATGTTGGTGATTGTTCAAATTTTTGTACACGTGTCATTCCAAGGTTAATTTGAATACAAACGTGTCTATATGTGATGTAAACGTGAATAGAAGTCGATTGGACTACGTGGGGCCATGTAATCAAATACTATACAATGAATGACAGAATTAAATGCGTAATTTTAACAGTCACATAACTTAATGTGAAATTACATCGATAATCAGTTAATCTATTTGATCAGATCAATTAGGTCAATACCTGAGTGATCAATTGAAAACTTAATCAATTAAGTTGAAGACCAATTGACAATTTTCTTATCAGTTAACCAATTTAAAACTATACATTCCCTCTAAATAAATGTATAAAATTAAGATAGAGTTAGAGAATCTCATCCTCGGAGAATTAATTGTAGATGGTTGAATAAAGTCTCTGCATATTCTTCTGTATGTTTCTTCAGTTGGTTTGAATTTCTCTATAAATAAGATCAAACTCATTAGATACAAAATAATTCAGCAGATAACATAAGTGCATATGGAAAAGGCTAGCAGTTCCAAGCAACCCAATCTTGCATAGAAGAAGAGGCTGGCATTCGAAGCATCTTGGAAGAAAGTTATCGAAGACTTTGTCTTCGCAAAAACAATGTCCACCTGGACGAAGATTCAAGAGTTGCAAACGCTCCAAAGGGAGGGATTAATTGCCACGAGTGACAAGGTAGCTACTGAAATCAAATATAAGCAGCGTCTCTCCATCATTAATACTTCAGATCTCCTCTTAGATGAAGGTCTTTACTATCTGATGCTCATGAAGGTGCATAGATTCTGGACAGAATTGCCTTCTCAGAAAGTTTTAAGAGAACTTCTTCCGAGGAGGTGTCCCTTTGGCAAGATGCAGTAGACAGGAAACTGAATCGTGTAATAGTAGTTAGATTTTATCAATAAAACTGATATGTGTGTTCATTGCTGCTTATTATTTTACTGCCTTATTATTTTGCATTTAAACTGGTGATAATTGAATAACAACAAGAACATAAGATAATGCGAATGACATTAAGATAAATCAATTAAGCCAAGCATATTGTGAAAGTAAGAAAACTTAGTCTCGGGAAGTGGCTTAATGAAGATGTCAGTTGCTTGTTGTTCAGTTGATATGTACTCCAGTCTGATTTCCTTCTTGAGAGCATGATCTCTAATGAAGTGATGTCTGACATCAATATGTTTGGTCCTTAAATGAAGAACTGGGTTGTATGTAATTGCAATGGTACTTGTATTATCACAGAAGATTGGTGATTCTTCTGTAATGACTCCATAGTCTTCCAGTTGTTTCTGAATCCAGAGTAGTTGGGCACAGCAGCTTCCAGCAGCTAGGTATTCTACTTCAGTTGTGGAAGTTGCTATAGATGTTTGCTTCTTTCTGAACCAAGAAATCAGTCTGTCTACTAGAAACCGACATGATCCACTGATGCTTTTTTGATCAAATTTACATCCTGCATAATCTGCATTTGAATATCCAACTAAATTGAAAGATGAGTCCTTAGCATACCATAAGCCCACACTTTGTGTACCTTTAAGTTATTTCAATATTCGTTTGGTAGCTGAATAATGTGATTGTTTAGGATCAGCTTGAAATCTAGCACACATGCAAACAACAAATACAATATCAGGACGGCTAACAGTTAGGTAAAGTAAAGAGCCTATTAAACCTCTGTAAAGTGCAGTCTCAACTGATATTCTTCATTCATCTTTATCTAATTTAATCGATGAACTCATGGGAATATTTGCAACTGAACATGTCTCTATGCCAAATTTTTCAAACAGCTCCTTCGTATATTTAGCCTGACTAATAAATGTATCAGTTTCTAGTTGCTTCACTTGCAGACCAAGAAAGAACATCAGTTCACCCATCATGCTCATCTCAAATTTATCCTGCATTAATTTGGCAAACTTCTCGCAAAATTTGAGATTAGTTGACTCAAAAATAATACCATCAACATAAATTTGCACAAGTAAAATATGATCTTTCTTTGAAAATTTGAACAAATTCTTATCAATTGTTTCAATAGTAAAATCATGATCAATTAAAATTTTTGATAAAGTCTCATACCAAGCCCTGAAAGGTTGTTTAAGACCATATAAAGCTTTGTTCAAGTGATAAACATGATCAGGAAATGAGTGATTTACAAAACCTGGTGGTTGTTCAACATACACTTCTTCCTGCAACTGACCATTCAGGAATACACTCTTGACATACATCTGGTATACTTTGAAATCTTTAAAGGACGCATATGTGAAGAATATTCCGATTACTTCCAGTCGTACAACTGATGCATATGTCTCATCGTAATCAATTTCTTCTTCTTGTCTATATCCTTGTGCTTTCAATCTCGCTTTGTTACGGACAACTGAAACATCTTCGTTCAGCTTGTTTCTGTATACCCACTTTGTACCTATAATTATTTTAGAAACTGGTCTTGGAACTAAAGTTCAGACATTGTTATGGGTAAACTGATTTAGCTCTTCTTGCATAGAATTTATCCAGTTAGGATCAGCTAGAGCTTCATCGGTTTTCTTCGGTTCAAGTTGTGAAACAAATGCTGAATGAAAAAATAAATTAAACATTTGATTTCTTGTTCTTACCGGATTAGATGGATTACCTATCACCAATTCTTGTGGATGTGATTGTTTCCATATGCAGTTGTGATTAGTTAGATCGACTTCAGCAACTGGTTCAGTTTGTAACTGAATGTTTCTTTTAGTTTCAGTTGCTGCGGTTTCAGTTGACATTTGGATATCATGGTGTTGTCCCATCAATTGATTGTTAGGAACAATTTCTTGTTCAACCGTTTGATCCACTACTTCTGGTTCCGGTGTTTAAAGGATATTTTGATTAATGTGAACTTCTTCTTCACTATCATCCTCCAAACTGATTTCTGTAAAGCGATCAGTTACCTCAACTAGATTAGTTGGCTTATCAGTTAGTGCAGATTCATCAAATACAACATAAATTGATTTTTCTACATTTAAAGTACTTTATTAAACACTCTATAAGCTTTACTAACTGATGAATAACCCATAAATATTCCTTCTGCAGATTTAACATCAAATGTTTTCAAATAATTTTTACTATTATTATGGATAAAACATCTGCATCCAAATATTCTAAAATAGGACACCACACTTTTCTTTCCATGCCTGATCTCATACGGTGTTTTCAAATGATTTTTATTAATCATTGATCTGCTTTGAGTATAACACGCAGTGTTTACTGCTTCTGCCCAAAATATTTGAGATATACCAGAATCATCAAGCATTGTTCTAACAGCTTCTTTAAGTGTACGATTTCTTCTTTCAGCTACATCATTTTGCTGAGGTGTTCAAGCAGCTGAGAACTCATGCTTGATTCTAGTATTTTCTAAAAATTAAGAAAGATTTTGATTGACAAATGCAGTCCCTCGATCAGACCTTATTCTGTCAATTCCCACTGATTTTCATTTAATAATCTTTTGAAAAGCTTAATCAGTTGTGCAGCAGTTTGGTCTTTTGATTTGAGAAAAATAACCCAAGTAAATTTTGAAAAATCATCATTGATTACCAAGGTGTATTTCATTCCCCCTAAAATCATTACTGATATAGAACCAAAAAGATCCACATGCAACAGTTCTAAGCATCTGAAGGAAGATTTACTACCCTTTTTTTTGAATGAAGATCTTACTTGTTTACCAAATTGACATGCTGAACAAATTTTATCTTTATAAAATCAATTTTTGGCAGACCAGTTACAAGACCGTGATTACTCAGATGAGCTGGATTTGAAATTCAAGTGGTTCAACCTTTTATGTCACAACCAGTTTTTAGAAGATTTTGAAGCTACAAAACAAATTGGTACATTAGGTTGATTAATCCAATTCATCTTGTAGGTGTTACAACAACGATTGTCAGTTATAATGATATCATCAGTTGAGTTCTTAACTGTGCATGTGTGTTTGTTGAACTGAACTGGAAAATTATTGTCGCATAACTGAATGATGCTAATCAAGTTATACTTCAAATTATCAACAAGTAGGACATCATTAATAATAATGTTACCATGGATAATCTTACCCTTATCCACAGTTCTACTTTTAGAATTGTCTCCAAACTGATGTTTGGACAGTATATTTGATCAGTTGGGATAGCAAATCAGCATCCCGTGTCATGTTTCGGGAGCATCCACTATCCAAGTACCAAATTGATTCTTTTGCTGATGTATCTGTCACCTGTAATCACACACAATAAATAATCTTCGTACCCACATCTATTTGGGTCCTAAACTGATTATTCCTTTAGTAACCCAGACTTGAATCAGTCTAACTGACTTTCCAGTTGCTGTGTTCCAAATGATTTTTCTCGACTTGTGTGTGTTTGGTGTGTTGTCTGCAGAAGAGACAATATGATTTTTAACCTTTTTCAACTGATTGTTCATCCGATATCTCTTCTGAACTGGCCTACAGTTGTAATAATTGTAATAGCTATTTTTAGAGTACTGAATTTTATAGCTGAACCTTTTAGGTGACGAGCTTAGCAAATCAGTTGAACTCCTGGGGCTATATCCAATTCCATACCGTTTAGCCTTGTTCTTATTTTCCAGTAGTTTGATAGTAGGTTTACTTGGTTCTGAAAATTCATTTACCACAGTTGATTTCACAAAATTAATATACTTCCATTTTTGCTCATTCAACTTTGGAATTGTATCACTTGCAGAGGTTTCATCATTGCTATTAAAGACCAAACCAGTTTTGTCACTAACTGATTTTCGTAAACCTTTCATTTCAGTCAGCGTGATTGATGACTTGTTTCATGCTTGAATTAGATCAGTTTGTTTTGAAATTTCATTTTTCAATTGCTGAATCAAGATTGATTCTCCATCATTTCAGCTTTTTGCTTCGCAATCTCCCTTCTTAGACTCAACAATTCAACTGACGCATCAGTTTCAGTTTTGTCGTCTTTGGGATCAGTTTGCTTAGCTTTGGCTTTTTCGAATGAAATAACAAGTTTGTGATACTCATTTACCATGTCATGCAGTGTAGTAATGAGTTCTTCTCGTGTGAAATCAGTTGAACTGAAATCAAATATCTGCTCATTGGTTGATTCCAGTTCTGCATCATTTGCCATTAAGCATTTCACTTTATTTTCATCGCTGGAGCTGCTCAAGCTCTCAGACTCTAACTCTTCACTTTAAGTCTCTGCCCATTTGGATTTTCTTTCTTCAGCTAGCAGGACCTCATGTTTCTTCTTGAATGATCTTTTATCATTCTTGTCTCGTCTTCTAAACTCAACTAACTTCTTTTCTTTTTCAGTTGAATGTCGAAAGTCCTTCTTTGGTTTAGGACAGTTAGCAATAAAATGTCATGTCTTGCCACAGTTGTAGCAAGCATTTGGCTCTTCTTTTGAATTGTTCTTCTGATATTGTCGCTGGAAAGAGCTTTGATTTCTTCTCATAAACTTTCCAAATTTCTTGACAAATAATGACATTGCGTCATTACTCATTTGTTCTGCAGTTTTCTCAACTAAACCAGTTGGTTTCAGTTTGATGGCACTTAGAGCAGTTGTGACTGTTGGAGTTGAGGGTTCTCCTTCTCTTGTCTGCAATTCGAACTCATAAGCTTTGAGATCAACAAACAAGTCATGTAATTCTACCTTATTCAGGTTTTTTGATTCTCTCATGGCCATTGTCTTTATATCTCATTCTTTGGGTAGACCTCGAACCACCTTCAATGCAACTTTTTTGTTTGAATACACTTTCCCAAGTGCATTCAGTTCATTGATAATGCTGCTTACTCTTTCGTCGTACTCAGTCATGGACTCTCCAGTCTTCATTTTGATGTTTTCAAACTTCTGTACCGTGACTGAGAGTCTATTTTCTTTGGTTTGCTCATTTCTCTCGCATAACTAGATCAGTTTCTCCCATATTTCTTTTGATGTTCTGCACATTTTAATCTTAATGAATGTAACCTTATCCAAGGTTCTGTACAGAATATCTTTAGCCACATTATCTAGGTTGGATTTCCTCTTATCTTCAGTTATCCACTCATCTCATAGTTTCTCTGTGCGATGGGGAGCTCCTTCAGTTATGACAGCTGTTGTATTTGCCTTTAATATCTTCATTGGTCCATCAGTTATGACGTACCACATGTCATCATCCTGTGCAGCTAGATTTCTAATCTTCCAGTCATCAAATTCTTCTCTGGAGAACATGGGAATTTTTTTGAATGAAGACATGGTAATCAGATTGTAAAGATAGAAAGTATTCAAAAACAAGATTGACAAGGCTCTGATATCACTTGTTAGGATCGGTTGGATGAGTGAAAGTGTTTAGAAGGGGGTTGAATAAACACTTTACTATTTTCGAATCTTTTCGATGAAGTGAATCAGTTTAGTGATAAACTGAATTCGATAATCTTGTTGTAAATGTCTATCAGTTAACTTTAAAGTGTGGAAACAAACTGAAAGACAGATTGAATACTTGAAAATAAAGAACACAAAGTTTTATGGATGTTCGAAGACTTCAAATTCTCTTACGTCACCCCTAATATCTCAAGGATAGGATATGCACTAAAAGACTTTGATTAATTACAGCAACTGTAATAATCCACTTCAGTTTGGTCTTAAAAACTGCCAAACTGAAACTCTTAGTATCTTTACTACTTTTATCAGTATGAAACTGATGTGTTTTCCTAAGCATAACTGATCTAAAAAGATCAAATATAATGACATTAAGTGCTTGTACTAGTGCTCAAAATATAACCTGAAAGTTATGAATTTATCTATTATAGTGTGAGCTTTTCGTAACTGATCTTTGAAAGCTTTTAACTCAAGATGAATGTGCGTGCAAAGTCTTCTTCTCAGCTGATCTTCTCGGCTATTTATAGGCTTTCCTTTCAACAGTAATATTGAATGCATTTAAATGACATATATCCGTTGATTTGTCCTTAGTAGACACGTCATCATTCTTCTGACAATCGTACACTGTGGCATTATGATATGCGATGCCCCCACTACAAATTGCAGTTTAATCTTGTACAAATTGTCGCTTGATAGCTACGATCCTTAACAGATAATATGTCAAGGTGATTTATCAGTTGAATTTCATAGCCGATTGATGAACTGACTGTGGAACTGATAGTTCAGTTTTCTACGCAGCTTTTTGATGAACTGACTGTGTAACTGATCAGTCTTAACTGATAATTCAGTTCGCTACACAGCTTCAGTTAGCTTTAACCAGTTTAGTTGCTTTTGACTATTTAGCGCATTAATATTCAGTCAGGCAATTTCAGTTCAAGTCATTTTAATTACGATACGTTAGTTGATTTTATCAGTTCGGTATTCTTCAAACGCTCAATTTGTCAAACTTTAAAATTCTGATTCCAAAAAACAATATTAACAAACTTAAGTCTCATCCCACTGCAACAAACAACAGCAACGATACGTCGTACCCTTACTCCGGCGACAACAATATCGTCACTACGTCGTCAACATCAACGATATGTTGCACCCCTACTCCGGTGATAGCAAGATCGTCATTACTTCATCAACATCAACGATACGTCGCATTCTGACTCCGACGAAAACAATATCTTCAATACGTCGCTCCCCGACTACCGTGACAAACAATATGAACAATAGGTCTCACCCCAATTCCACCGACATCAATATCGTCAAAATGTTGCTCCCCTACTACTGCGACAACAACAACAAACCGTTGCCCGATCACCGACAGCTAACAACATCAACAATAACAAACAACAACAAATATAATATCAAATAACCAATTTCCGATGATTTATAATCGTTCAACACAATAATATTTATAAATACTAAACAATAATAACATATGCTCGTACGTCAACACGTACCTTCTAATCGAATATATATATGTGTGTGTGTGTATATATATATAATTTCTTTGATCCCGATGCTTGTGATGTATCTAAATAATTCAACAACAATTATCAGATCATTGTCACTGTATCAACACAATCATATCAGCCTCAATATATAACATCAAATAGCTCAACAACAATTAATTCAATAAAAATATAAAACTCTATTATACTTCTTCATTGTTCAACAATCAACATTCTGGTGTATTTAGTTATCAATACTAACATCAAATACACTCTAATAAATTAACTTCAATTAATAGGCTATATAAAAACATCCTCTAAACTAACAAAATTTAATATCAACATATAGCATATACTTCGTAGACTCCGAATATATAATCAGAATTAATAGCAACTGACATACAACTCTTCAGTTTCAATTCAGCGATTAAAATCCTTAATTATAATAAACTGACAATAATTCAAAATAACACTACTATAATCTTCTCTTCTTCGTTAAAATCATACACTACTCAACAATCTTCAATTTCTGTATGATTTGACAATTTATTAGATTTATTCCAGAAACCAATGAATTTCAAACATCACCAAAAATATAAAATTTATACCTCAAATCGAATACATCATGTCAGCGATCCCAAAATTGAAGTCGGTTCATCAATTAGATAAACCGATAAATCGAAAATCGACAAGAAAATCGAAATTATGTTCTCTCTTCTTCTCTCACACCTCTGTTGAAACACTTCCTTTCTAATGACGCCTCAACATTTTTTATATAATATAATATAATATATAATATTTAACATTTTTAACAATGATATATCTGTTTGGATCAGCCAAATGATCAAGTTTCTAGAAACTCAAAACATGAAACTTCAATATCTTTGAGTTTTCTACATCATCTCCAAATTTCAAATCATTTGGACTTCTTATGCCAAGATATGTCATATTTCATTCTTTAAAAATCGTTAATTATTTACTAATATCACATTACTAAATCAACATATTGTGATACATATTTCAAGCAGTTCAAGAAACAAGAGTTTTATTAAGATATAAACTCATTTAAACAATAATATAATATCTAGATATATTATCATAAAGATCAATATTTTAGAAAATCTTATCATAGATATCAATATTTTAGAAAATATTATTAGTCTAGAAAGTCAAAACTCTATATGCTAATATCACAATATTATAAAGAAGGAAAAATTAATTAAGAAATAAAATATTTCTTTCAATCTCCATCTTTTTACTTTTCTGGACAAAACATCAAAAAATGGTATTATATTTCAAATATGCATTATTTTTGCTTGCATATTAACTCTCCCCGAGTTTGATAATTATCTCCCCTGAATTCAAACATGTCAGTGAAGTGTAGTCAAATAGGTTTTGTAACACGTAAACCAAAACCCATTGAAATTTCATTAACAGAATAAGATAACTAAGCAAAAATGACTAAGAACTTAGAGATAAGATGATCAAAGAAAAACTAAACAAACTACAGACTGTCTCCAATAGTATCTCTATCATGATCATCATCTTAATATTAGAATCATCCATTTTTGCATTTGATGCATCTTCTACTCCCTCTTTTTGTTTAGCAAAGGAATGGATTCCTACTTCCAACAACAACTCATACTCAGCTACTCGAGCTTCAAAAAATGTAATAACATCTCTTGTAGTCTGAATGTGTTGTCGAACAAAATCTATTTGGGCTTATGAAACGTCTGCTACTCGTTTTCTTAAATCGTGCTAGAAATTTTTTCTCCTTAATCTCCATAATTAAAAATATACATATATATAAATACTTTAAAATATCTTGTCACCATTTTAAAAATAAACATCCAACTAACATTTAAAAATCCAAAGGAAAATAGTTTAAATCGTCAAACGTTTACCAAACTTAAAAACATTATTTGAAAAGTATAGCTCATACTATAACCTCTCAAAAACTACTCATAATTAAATCGTAGTAAAAATATCTTTAGCATCACTTAAAATCATAAATCATAACTAGTGCGGAAAACTAGCGTCGGTCCTTGAGTTATGTGCACCTTCAGTCCAGCAAAGTCAACCATCAAGACCTCCATAACATTTTTATCATAATCACCTGCATCAATCACACCTAGTGAGTCTAAAGACTCAACACACCATAATTTTGATAACAAATAATACATATACAGATCACATGCAACAGTGAAAAATACTAGTACTTTAAATATCGTTTTCATGAAGATGCATAAACTTTAATCATAACCATTTTCATAAACATTTCATGATGCATAAACTTTAAACATAACAATTTTCATAAACATTTTCATGATGCATAAACTTTAAATAAAAACATTTTCATAATGATACATCAACATTAAACATAAACACTTTCATATAAACATAAACATGTTCATATTCATATTCATATTCATATTCATATCAACATATTCGTATCATCATATTCACATTCATATTCATATTCATATTCGTGTTTGTTGAATTCAGATCGTGATTGTGACTCGTATTCTTAAACGTATTGGGCGATGGATCCATCTACATGTAACCACAGTACTGGGCGACGGGGACACCAGCAACACTCTCACCGGTCAACTAGGCCTTGACCTTACGTATTAATATATTCGTATTCGTATTCGTATCAACGGAAACACGATCGTCGGGCTCCCACTGGGACCATAACCCTCACGATATCTCCAACATATTTAGTCAGAATCCCTTCACGTCCTTCAACATTTCGTATTTCCATCAATTAATAAAAACATGCATAATAATATCGTTTTATTTTGAAACCAAGCATGCAACATATCTTTTAAATGCCATTGCTAAACCATAAATCCGTAAACATTTAAAATAATAAATCATAACATATTAAATCATAAAATTCATCAACATTTTAAAACCAACATTTTAACATATTAAATCATAACATTTAAAATAACATTTTGACATATTAAATCGTAAACATTTAAAATAAACGTTTTAACATATAAAAATCCATAAACATTTAAAATAATCATTTTAACATGTAACCATTCATAAACATTGAAAATAATCATATTAGCATATAAAACAACATTCAGGATACTGCCATGACGTTTACTAATTTTTAGGTGTGAAAAGATCGTTTTACCCTTGGACGTAAATTTTCACGTTTTTTACTTTTTCTTACTTCCATTTACTCTAACATGTCCCAAATAATTATTTAAGCCTACATGAAATTTTTCATATTTTTATTTGGTTTAAATCGATGACTTTTAAATTAATCTTTAAATAAGACGTATTACTGCGTTTTAATCCCGAATTAAACCAAACCTAATATAAAATTTCCAAATTAAAAACTTAGACTTATAATAATTATTTGAGCTTAAATATAATTTTCCATAATTTTATTAAGCTTAAATCTAGGCGTTTCAATTAATTCGTTAATTAACGTTCCGTGCGGCGATTAAATCCCGGATATATCCAAAACTCGTTATTTTGATCCCAAATTTTAAACATATCATTTTTATGATTTATCCTACCTTTGTGAGCCATGAACCACCCCCTTGGACCCATGGTTTCAATTTTTCTTTTTTAAATCTTGAAATTGACATATTATCAAACCCCCCGAGCCATCTCCCAATTTACTCGAGCCACGCCCGAGCCACCTCAAGCCAACCCCTACTGACCACGCCCAATCCGAAACACCGGCCCTGGCCCTCTCAAACACCTTCTGAACTCGACCCAATTGCATGAGTGTGTGTGCGTGAGTCTCCTTTTAGTGTTAGGACTCCTACCTAGCCTAGGACACTTCCAGCCGAGCCACCACCGAGCCCACCTGACCCTAACCTTCCTTGGACCATTTCCAGACCCAGCCCAGACCAGCCCAAGTCCTTGGACCGCGCGCACGAGCCGCCTGAAGTAGAACAGCAGCCTGGGCACCAAATACTTCCCTCACGTTTTCCTTGTTTTGGGCGAGCCAGCAGCGATCCAGCCGCACCAGCCCCCAGTCCGACCCCTGCTCATGACCCTTATGGATCCTACAGAACCTTTAGGACCCTTAAGACTCAACCCAAACTCCAAAACAAAAGCCCCAAGCCAGAACCTGTCATGGCCGAGAGTTTCCCTTAACATAAACTTTTCGTTTCTGTTGCTAGCCACCTAACCAACGAGCCAGCCCTTGAACCAGCTCCTCAGGCACCCTTCTAGGACCCTGATGACTTATCCTAGCCCAGCCCAAGCCCTCTGGCCGAGCCTCTTAGCCATCTGCGCACAGCATACACCAGCGCCTTCCTTGATACCTCTTTCGGGTGGGAGTCCTAGCTAGGACTCCTTCCCCAGCCCCTGCATTGAGTCCTAGCATGGCTAGGACTCTACCCCCTGACCCATAACGGACCCTAGCCATGCCCTGGTCCCAACCGAACCCAAGCCCAGCCACCATCCCATAAAACCGAACCACCTTAACTCCATGACAGAAAGTTGTCCCAGCTTTGTTCTTGAACGTGTGCAGCCCTTTTCTAGTATTCTAGGACTTCTTAAACTTGTGTAAAACAACCCTTAATCCATACCCTAGTCATGGCAGCCCTTTTGTGTATGGAAACAACAATTTTTGGAATCAAAACCATGCCTTAAAAACTCATGTTTGAACAAAAACGAAAATAATTTAGAAGTGCCACTTGTTCTTCATGAAATTCATAGTTAAATACATAATATGGTGTGATGATGAGTAAAGAAAATAATATGGCATGCCTTTGCGTTTTAAACGCACGATTATTCGTTGACGATTTGCGAAGAACGGGGCAAGACCTTAACTAGAACTTTTCCTTGAGATTTTCTCGATTTTTCTCCAAATATTGATGGTGTGTGTGTGTCGTGTGCTTGAGAGAATTGGTCAGGGAAAATCTGAAAGTGGCGTGTAGGTTGTGTGGGGTTTGGGGTGGGTTTTACATATTTTATACTAATTAACTTCTTAATTAAACTTAGGCCTATTAAGCATACCAATTGGGCTCATTTGTGCTTAATTAGAATTTAATTAAAATAATTTTTTTTAATAAAGTTTGTGAATTTATTAGCCGGGTTGTCAAAACGTTTGTATTTTTGTTGAAAATCCAACACCGATAAAAATTACGTCTCGGCATATAAAATCACCTCAAAACCCCATATTTTAAAAAAAAAGAAAAAACATCACTCATAATTTAAATAATTAAAAATAAATAACCAATAAAAACATTTTCTATTTTTCAGCCCTCGGTCTCCGTTCATCGATCGCAATTCGAATAACCTTTAAAAATAAATTTTAATGCAACCATGTAGAAAATATATTTTAAACATGTCAATATGCACAACATAATTAATTATTGTAATTAAAACAATTTAATTAAAGTACAAAGAATTTAATAATTGCATGCACATGATTTGCGTGGACCTTCGAATTTTCGGGGTGTTATAGCTTAAATATGGGAGGCATATAGCACAACATACTCAGAATGCTTTTCTCTGGAAAAAGATTTAGCTTTAGCAGGTTTGATTCCATTTGATGAAGCACTCATGTTGCCAACATCCTATGGCAACATAAGAGTAAGACCATGGAAAATCTATTTTCATATTTCCTTTGAAATATCACTCACATCAGAATATTCTTCATCTATAATCTTCACAAATCCTTGGGACTCCAAAATCTCATAGATCAAGGAGAGAAAAGAGAGCTTGTTGGATTTGAAAGTGGTAATAACATTACCAACCATGTAGAGAAATATGGCATGTGGTTTAGTAACTGCTGTAGTGTTGGTGAAGGAGTCCGGATTCTGATTGTTGTCTTGTACGAAACAGAATAAATGAAGTCAAATTTGCAATAGACATCACCTTTATTAGTCCTCTAGTGAGAACATCAGCAATGAAATTGAACTCAGGTCAACTTCTTCTTCAACTTCTTCTCCATCGAAGGAATTTATCAATGCGGGATTAAAATTAAAAACATGCCACGGACAAACACCCTGCAAAATTTCACTGATCTTTCATCTCCAACACTGGATAGGAAATTGCAGTAAAATTCCAGGACATGTTTTCTGGCATAGGGACTCACAATAGAAAACATTTCTCGATCTTTAAAGAAAACAGTCAGATTCTACTATCTATGGCATCCACATCAATATTATGTCCATCAATAAATTCTCTATTGGTGTACAGTGGCCAAAAAACTAAAGCAGCTTCAGAGTAAAACTTTGTGGAGAAGAACTTGCTCACATCATAGTCCATAGAGTAATTATTATCTTCGGTGTTGACCACATCAGTCTTAACATCGCAGCATTAACAACATCATCAATAGACTCACTTTCTTCATTATCACTCATCATCATCAGTACATTCCTTAAGACTCAAAATCAGTTGGTACTCAGTTCCAACAAATTCCATTCGAATTACACTCTTCTCAACCAAATCTCGAATAAAATGTTGTCTAATGTCAATGTGTTTTGTTCGAGAGTGTTGTACTGGACTTTTTGAAATATCAACAACACTTGATTTATCGCAGGAAACAATCAAGATCTCACTATGAAAACCTTAATCATCAACAATTTGATTTGTCCACACAAGTTGTGAACAGTAACTAGCAGCTGCCACATATTCAGATCCAGCAGTAGACAAAGACACATAGTTTTGTATTCTGTTGTATCATGACACATATCATTTCATAGATAAAAACACCTTCCAATTGTACTCTTCTTATCATCTAGGTCACCAACCCAGTTAGCATTACTGAATCCCCCTAAATTGGTATTTGTTTATTTGGTGTACCACAAACCTAGTTCAATCGTCCCTGCAATATATCTCACAATTCTTTTGACAGCCTGTACGTGAGTAATCTTAGGATTAGCTTGATATCTAGCACATAAACATACATTGAACATTATATCAGGATGACTAGCACTCAAGTAGATAAACTACCAATGATGTTGTGGTACAGGATGTTGTCAACACCTTTGGAAATATCATCTCTAGACAGTTTTTCATTAGACCTCATAGGAGATTTCATGTGCTTAATGTTCTCATTTGAAAATTTCTTGATCAAATTCTTATCATACTTGGATTGACACAGAAATATACCATCATGCACCTGTTTAATTTGCAGCCCAAGAATGAAGCTTAATTCTCATACCATGTTCATCTCAAATGTGGAAGACATGCATTTAACAAAATCATCAATAAGATTTTGTGAAAAAGCACAAAAAATAGTGTCATCCGTATAAATTTGACAAATCAGAATATAATGCTTTAATCTTTGAATAAAATGGTTTAATCAACCCTACCTTGTTTGAAGCCAATATTAAGAAAATATTATGTCAACCTACCATACCAAGTTTGTGAAGCCTGTTTCAGTCCATGGAGAGCCTTCTATAGCTTGTAAATATGGTCCAAGTGATGTGAATCCTCAAACCCTTTTAGTTGACTAACATAAGCTTCTTCATTCAAGATATCATTCAAAAACGTAATCTTCTCATCCATTTGATACAATTTAATTCTCATATGACATGCAATGTCAAGCAACAGTTAGACAGACTCAATTTAGGCTATAGGAGAAAGTGTTTCATCAAAATCCACCCTCTCAACCTGTGTATACTCTTGAACAACCAACCATGTTTTTTTTTCTAAAAACTTTACCAGATTCATCAGTCTTGTTCTTAATAATCCTTTTTATTCCAATTATATTAATATTTTCAGGTCTTGAAATTAAATCTCACACATCATTACTGAAAAACTGTTCACGTTTTCATGCAAAACATTGACCCAAAACTCATCTTTTAATGCGTTTTAACATTTTTTTGGTTCAACGTGTGACACAGAGTAAGAGTGACTTATCAGGGAGTACACAGAACTCATGCATACTAAACCAAACAATTTTCGATAGTCCACTGTATCATTTATTCTAGTTCGCATGTCTCTATATACTTCTACAATGAACTCTGATGATGGATGATTCATCTAAATTTTATTGGGAATATCTTTTTCATCATTAATCACTGTATCATCATCTTGTTCATCCTCTAGTGTTTATGTCTCAATCAAAAGCAGTGTTGTGTTGGGTGTTCCAACATCTATTCTGACCAGTGGCTCAAATGTATCCCGCAGTTCATCTGTATCATCCTCGATTGTCTTACCCGTCATATCTATAAGATAATCAAACACAACATTAATAGATTCTATAGTCGTTCTAGTTCTTAAATTAAACATTTAATATGCACGACGATTGGTATAATATCCAAAACAAACAAACATTCGTCACTTTTAGAATCAAACTTAGCAAGATGATCTCGGTCATTCAACACATATCATACACATCCAAAGACATAAAAATACTTAAGGTTTGGCCTCTTTCCCATTATAATCTCATTGGAAATCATAGTGGAATCATTCCTTAAAGACATACGATTTGAGATATGACAAGTCGTATTTAAGACCTTGGCTTAAAAACGTTTTGAAATATTTTTAGAACTCAACATGACACTACCATCTCTTGAAAGTTTCGATTCTTTCTCTCGGATATTCCATTCTATTGGGGGTCTTTGGGGCTGAAAATTTATGATTTATCCCCTTCTTATTATACAAAGATGAAAATACGAATTCTCAAACAATATACCATGGTCGGTTCTGATCTTACCAACCCTCAAATTATGCATATTAGTAATCCACTTGCATGTAATTTCTTAAAATCATCAAATGTGTCTAATTTCTCTCTAAGAAAGTTTACCCATGTAAAACATGAGAAATCATCAATACAAATAAATGAATAATTCTTACCACCTAGGTTTTTCACTTCCATTGGATCCATGTGTAAAATTTCAAAACATTGTATTGTCTAAAGTGTTGCAACACTTGGTGCGGAACATGGGTTTGCTTACCTATCTGGCATGATCCACGAACATATGTAGTTCTTGAGCTTAAATTGGGCATACCTTCTATAACATCATATTTACTAAGTTCTTCAATGTTTTGATGTTTGTATGCCTAACTTTTGATGGCACAAGTCCAATTCACTTACTTTGGTATGTCGGCAAGTTTGGTCCTCACCCAGTTGATAGAAATTATCTGCAGATCTTGTTTATGATATGACACAAATATTATCTTTGTTAAAATTTTCTCACTTATTTTTATCAAACTTAACATGCAAGTCATCATCACAAAGTTGACTAATGCTTATTAAATTTGAGTTGAGTCCCTAAATATGGAGCACATTGTGAAGTTTTGGAATACCATCCACATTCAAAGTTCATTTACCAACAATTCTCCTTTTTGCACCACCTCCATAGGTCACACGTCCAATTTTTAATTCAACATAGACCTTGTCATGTAACACGAGCTCCCACCATCGAAATACCAAATACCTACAATGTTAGTTTTCAAGGATGTATAAATAACAGTGCATTGATTTTCAGCCTTAGGTATCAAAACTTTCTTTACTGGACATTTTCCATTGATAGTGTTGCGCATATTGTTTGGCAATACCTTGTGTAACATCCGGTTTTCTTCCCAAATCATATAATCATCTCTCAGCTTAAAGCAAAAGGTTTTGATGTGGCCTGGCTCACAGCAGGAGTGGCAAATGAAACGTCGCTTTTTTTGCTTTGGCCTTTAAGAAGAATCTTGCTTCTTGTTTGGTAAAGCTTTTACTGAAGGAGTGTCTCTTGGATAGTTTGAAGCTTCTTTGCTTTAGTTCACAAAAGAAGTAGGTTGTGACACAGAGTTGAAAGATTTCCCACACTCAAACACACTATTTTTGAACCCTAGTTCAGCCTTATTGTCTTAAACTTTTCCAGTATATTTCATGTCCTTTCAAGATCATCCTTGACTTTTCATAATTCAAGATCCTTCTTGCTCAAAATTACTTCAAGTATTGACGCACACTCTTTCAGTTCTGTATGCTCTTTTGACAAGATCAAATTTATCTTGTTTCTTTTGATTTAGTCCTCATACAGTTCTTCATACATTGTCTACACATTCTTTAGGGTCATTTCATCTTCATCAACTTCCTAGCTTTCCAGATTACTTGAATCATCGAGACTTTTTGCATTGAGGCACACTGATTTTGAAGAGCTGTTGTGACCAGGTGTTGCAAAACTAGAGGCAACACCTAGCAGATTGATTTGCAACCAAAATTTTTTCTTCAAATCAACATACAAAGAGGTATGATTTTCTCGTTTATTGGATTCCTGCTCTTCTTCAGATTCTTCATCACGTAAGCCATATAATCAAAACTACAGATGCAACAAACATGAAGCTGAAGTTCTCGAATAAACGACACACTAATTAAAACAGTGATTATGTATTATGATTGAATGTTCTCAAGACTTCACGACAACATTTCAATACGCATTGGTTTGAGCTCTTTATTTATTCACTGACGTAAATCCTTGCTTTTCCTGTGGTGTTTCACTTTTCTATTTCAACTCCAAAAACCACTCACGCCCATCAGCAATGATCTCTTATTTATAGAATTCTTTTGTCTTATAGTTTATTCATCGTATAGAGTCATACACAAATATGAAAACTAAAATTACATTAGAAAATAAATTCTTTTAAACAATAAAAAAAATATCAACATATCTTATCGTAAATATAAATATTCTAGAAAATATTATCATTGATATCAATATTCTAGAAAATCTTATTGGTTTAGAAAGACAAATCTCTATATGTTAGTATCACAATATTATCAACAAGAAAAAATTAATTATGAAATAAAATATTCCTTTCATTTTCGAATTATCGTTTTCTTATTAATCTCTCGTCAAACTTATCACCAACAATATCTAATCACTTATTTATTATTATTTATGATATTTTATCTATTTTTTAGAATATTTTTAAATTAATAAATATTTTTTTTGCCTAAATCTAAACTTTTGAATATTTAATTTATCGTGTTAGTCCTGAAAATAATATGAAAATTAATTAGCGTAAAAAATTATGTATTCAAAAATTTATGTTTATGCATGCATCATGTGAGACGGATCAACCATACCGATATTCACACTAAAAGTAATACTCTTAGCATAAAAAATAATACTTTTTCATGAATGACCCAAATAAAATATCCGTCTCACAAAATACGACCTGTGAGACCGTCTCACACAAATTTTTACCATTTTTCTTTTCATTTTATTTTCTCTCCTACCATTTCAATTTTAAAACATTAATAACTTTCATTTTAAAATTTAAAAAGAAAAACTATTTCAATTTTTTAATTTTCCTATGGAATACATACATGAAACGAATAATCTATTCGACTTGACCCACGAAAAATTTTCTTTTGGTCAATTATTGAATAAAATGAATTGTAAGGTAGAACAGGTCGAGAGTTACTCATACATACATACATATATGTATGCATGTGACAACGTCAAACATTATTTCAGTCAAATAATCACAAAGAAATTCATTGCAAAAAAAAATTGATTTCAATTTGTCGACGAAATCTTGATTTTAGTTTAAGTCATTATATCTATTTTAACTGCAATTTTCTATTATATATATAAGTAGATCTCTTGTGAGAAGATCTCACGGATCTTTATTCGTGAGACGGATCAACTCTGTAAATATTTACAATAAAAAATAATAATTTTGATATAAACGATGTTATTATATTATCATTACACATTAGCTTTATTTCACATTATACAACTTTCATGCCCACCCTGAAGTGAATCTCATGAGTTAGTCAACTCAGAGCTCATACTCTAAGGGCCCCAAATTTTTTTATATATGTAGTATTACGACACACACATTAATTCTCTTATATAAAATATACAAAATCAAAGAAAAAGGATACTTCACTTTTATTAACTATATATTGTCGTTTGTTGAAAATTAATATTTTAATATTGAATATTTGAATATTGAATGTTGAATATTTGAATGTTGAAAATTAGGTAAAATTAGGTGTTGAATATTGAAATTTGTGTGTGATGATGAAGGTAATGATGTAATTTATTTTTAGATTATTTGTAAAGATTTTCTATAAATAGATCTCTCATTTGTGAAGAAAATCACAATTGAGTTGAGAGAAAAATATTATAAAGTGTGTAGTGTGATAATTTTGAGAGTTTGAGATTTTTACTTTTTACCGTAAATTTTTACTTTTTCACAACACGTTATCAGCACGAAGCTCTAAAAGTCCTCCATATTTTTCCAAGCTCCAAAACAGAAAAAAAANATACACCATATTATTACCATAAAATTATACAAATACATACATTTATTTTCTTGTACACCAACAGTCATAAACGGTAACAAAACGGCTAGTTTTTTCCCTATAAATATGATCTCACAAACACATTCAATCACTCCAACTTTCTCTTCTTCTCTAAAATTATTCTTCATCAAATTTTTGAAGAAAAAAGAAGATGGCTTTCACAAAGTTATTTTTAATTATTTTGGTTATAATACTCACGAATCTTGTACTTATCGGAGAATATCCTCCTCTTGTGTTTTCTTTATTTTTACGAATGCTTGTATTTGTTGTTTATCCATTACTTTGTATTGCAATATTCATTAACTAATAAAATGCATCATAATTTTTTTTAGTACCATCATGTCAAACTTGACAAAGCTCGAATTTGTTGCACTCGACATTATGGGGAAAAATTATATGTCATGGACTCTCGATGTAGAAATGCATCTTGAGTCATTACGTCTAAATGAGACCATAAAAGAAAATGGCATATACACATCACAAGAAAAGGCAAGAGCCATGATATTTTTGCGTCGACATCTAGACGAGGGATTAAAATATGAATATCTGATTGAAAAAGATCCCATGGCTTTGTGGAAGGGATTAAAAGAAAGATTCGAACATATAAGGGAAGTTATACTTCCGACCGCCCGGGATGAATGAAACACGTTGAGATTACAAGATTTTAAGAAAGTCAGTGATTACAACTCGACGATGTATCGAATAATCTCGCAACTGAAATTTTGTGGGCACGAGATTACTGAATTGGAAATGCTTGAAAAAACATTTTCCACTTTTCACGCATCGAATATAACTCTACAACAACAATATAGAGTGCGGGGATTTTCGAGATATTCTGAACTAATCGCCTGTCTTCTCGTGACGAAAAAGAATAATGAGCTGTTAATGAGAAACCATCAGGCACAACCTACTGGTTCAACGGCATTTCCTGAAGTAAATATCGTAAGCAAAAATGAATTTAAACCTGGAAAACAAAATCACAGTTATAAACAAGATTTTGGTCGAGGACAAAATCGAGGTCGTGGTCGTGGTCGTGGTCGTGGACGTGGACGTGGACGTGGTCGTGGACGCGGGCGTGGTTTTGAAAATAATCGAGATAGTTATTTCTATAACTCATCTCAAAAGAGCGTCCCAAACCATCCACCGAAAAGGCATCAAGAGAATATGAGTGTTAATGAGTATCACTCAAAAAGATTTGAAAGTTCTTGTTTCAGATGTGGTACTCCAGGACATTGGTCCCGTATTTGTCGAGCCCCTGAGCACCTTTGTAAACTTTATAAAGAATCAATAAAGGGGAAAGAAAATGAGACCAACTTTACTGAATACAGTAAACCTTTGAGTGGTTCAACTCATTTTGATGCTGTAGATTTTCTGATTGATTTCTCAGATAATGATCAATTTGATGGTGGAATAAATATGTAAAATATTTTATTTTTTATGTATTCGTATGATAATGTTTTATAGTGTGTTATATTGTATTGTATTTTATTGTCAATAATTTTATTTCATTGCATATTTTTTT